>NW_028301132.1:7500-112500 GCF_049000335.1 Polistes dominula
AAATATTATAACGGAGACATAGCGACGAACGAGTTATTACATTCGAAAAATACAAAATAATAATTTAAAAAAATATAAATTAAAAAATAACCTTTTCTAAAAAAATATTTTATTGATTATAAGCGCCAGTAATTAACCAGGATTGGCCCATTACTAATAGCCAATGCTTGGCCGAACGCTGGCAGTTAGACATCGGCCGATCTACGGCATTTTTTCCATCAACGGCGACTTTGTATGGGATGATAACATTCAATGACGGCTACTTAATTTTTTTTGTACTTAATAACAAAAAAGCAATGCAAGCTATAAATAGCATTATGTAAATTATTATTCTTTATTTTTATTTGTGGTGAAAAACGAGGAAATAAAACTGAATTTATCTTTTTTTAATTTAGATGTTTTCGATGAATAAGTAGAATTGTGAAATTTTTCTGTTCAAATTGCTATAAAAGTATTTGTTGGGAAAATAATATAAGACCCTGGGTCATCATCATGTATATACGGTCCTGGGTCATCGTCATGTCGGTACGGGCCTGGGCCATATGTAGCTCCGAGCGTTTCTTTGCTTTTGGAAAGGTTATAGTCGGTCGCGCAGTCGGTATAAAGTAAGAGTGTAAGAGATACGTAAGAACATGTGTTTACTTTTATATTATAATTACTTCAATAAATGTGATTATTCTTTCTGTGCAAATGAGCAGTTCTATCACAATCACCTACAAATCCATCGGTATTACTTTTGTAGGACTTGCCATTATTCTTGTTTATTTAAAAGTTATTATTTTGGACACCTAATCTCTGGTGAAAATTTATAAAGAAATATTGAACGGTCAAAAATTTCTAAAATTATAATTTTTTAAAAGTGTTCAATTTGCTATGGTAATTATTTATGAATTTTATATTTTAATTCAAATCTTGAAATTTTTTTTTTTATTACATGTAATAATTCGAAGACTACAACAAACAGAAAAGTTATTTAATTAAAATTCTTATTTAAATTTATCTAAACACAGTTGTTTTATCTAGAATCCTAATCGGTTATTTAATCGACTATTTAACCTTTTAACCGGACGTAAACCAGAATGTAATTCCGTAAAAATGTAAAAATACGTCATATGTATTGCTTTAAAATTAAGGTATAAACCTTTGTTTATTATATATAAGTAAAGGAAGTTCCTCGGTTAACAGGTAAAGGTGTTTTTTAATATAAGCATTATTGATAATTTGAAACAATAAAAAAAACTCCGTGAACCAATTTTGCTTCATTTATATAGTGAATAATGAAAAAAAATCATTTGACAATCATAAAAGTAAGTTAATATATATATAATATATTTGTATCTGTTATATCTTGCAGTATATATTATTTTATATTATTCTAAAGAATCTAACTGCATTAACCCCTTAACTTGTGCGCTCGAGTAATTTCGAGAGCGCTAAACGAGTGTCGAGGTGAAACTGTACTCACTCGAGAGATAATTCGAGCAGTGATGTATTTTAAGCTGTTGTAAAAATTTTGATTAATTTTATTTTATTAATTTTTTTGCTAAAAAAATATTCTAAATTGTGTTGTTTTACATTAAAAAAATTAATTTTTTGGCCTGTTTTTTTCCAAAAAATCTATGCGTTAAGGGGCTAAAAATGAATAAATTTCCTTGTAATAAAAACCTAAAAATATGTAAAGACAGTTTTTAAGTTCAATCCAATGATTCCAAAAATCAAAATAAGTGATAAAGGTGTATCTCCTAGTAACATTATAAATATAAAAAGAGTTCATTTTATAATAATATTGATCGATTGAGACAATAATACTGTATTCGGCAATACATTTGTAAGCTTGAAGATATTATCTTGCTATTATTCAATCAATTATAAATATTAACAAACTTTTTTTGTTTATACTTCTTAATCGCTCATATGAGGATATTTTCAATTGATTTATTGTCATTGACGAGGCAGAGTTTTTAAAAGTCTATAATTGTATATAATTTCTTGGACTTAATTATTGCCTAAACTAACATCAATATTTCTATTCTTACTTGTGTAAATTGTAAATGCTAATTGTACATATTTTATAAAATAATTGTTGATCTCATACATTTCAAATAAGAGTGATTTTAAATTCTCTGTCAAACTTTGTATTACTTATTATTTTTTTGCTGAATACATAGCAGCATTAATTGTTTATTTTCATTTTTACATAATGTTTAAATCAATAAATGCTGATGAAATTTAAAAATAAGACATAACATCTCTGATTTTTTACCATCCCATTTTTATCTACTTTTCCTCTTCCTAGGCCACAAGAGATCGTCGAAGAAATTTACCCTCATCACGCCAAATTAAAATCGGCAATAGATGTTTGATTCATCTTAAAAAAAATAAAGAAAACTGCTTCTGGCATGGACTGTTTATCTCCACTAAAAGGAGTACTATCCTGGTCATATATTAAGGAAAATAGCGCCTTAAGCAATAAAATACTAAGATTTAATTAATAAATATGATTATAGTGGAAAAAACGAATTAATTAAATTTTGTAAAGAACAAAAAAGTGATAATAAACCGAATATTACCAAAGATAATCGAGTTCTAGATAAGCTGTGTTCATTTTTCACAAAAAAAGTGTGATATATATTCTGATAAATATACATGTTATAAAATCAAGAAAAAATTTGTGAATATAAAATATTGCAACAATTAAAAATTTACTGTCATAAGAATTTGGTTTTAAAATATTTTCTAATGTTGTATATATATATATAATAGTTTTCCATAAAAATGATGAAAGTAATTCATTAATAAATAAAATTAAATTGATCATTTTCCCACGCTTCCCCCATTCTTTTTTTTTCCTTGAGGTTTGTTAACCCGGGTGCTCAGTAGTCTCGGGACCATTGTGCCCGGGCCCCTTGCGGGGAGAAATCTATCATCGTGGCGGTCCCGCAGGTAGCACCGGCTCCCTTGCAAAGCGCAGCAGTCTGGCCGCCCCTGAGCCCACTAGGTCGAAGTTGTTAGCGGTAGTCCCAAGGACATAATTTCTGACGTCCGTGAGCCCAACGCATTGAGTTATAAGATGGAGGGAGGTATCCTCCCCTTCGCCGCACCTGCTGCAGACCGAGTCTTGTGCAAGGCCCAGTCGCGTAAAGTGCTTTCCAAAGTGCCAGTGCCCAGTAACTAATCCAACAACCAGCCTCAATTAGGCTCGGTCTAGGTTGATCAACTCGATACCTAGCTTCTCCGAGGGCCCTGAGAACAGAGCCTTTGTGTGGCTCATGCTAGGGCCTTGCACCTAGAGATCCCTGAAGCGGTCCGTGGACCACTTCTTAGTCCTCCTCCGCATAAGCTCTCATGACACGCTAATGTGGCACTGATTTGCCGGATCGTGCCATGAAGCTCCCAGTCTGGCAAGCTCGTACGCCCTTTCGTTGCCTTAAAACGTCACTATGACCCGGCACCCAGAGAAACCTTACTCTGCTGACACTGCCTAGCCGTGTCAACAAGTCGACAGAGTCCTTCACCAGCCCTGACTTGACCACGGTGCTGTGTACAAGTCTGAGCGCAGTGTGGCTGTCATTACAGATGTAAATACGTTTGCCATAGTACCCCCTTTCCAGGATACTGTGGTGTTTAGGCCCGAATGGCAAACAGCTCCGTCTGGAGAACAGAGGCAGTACCGGTTAGGATATAAGAAAGCTCAATCCTAGGTCCTCCAGACCAGACCCCTGCTCCCGCGTTAGAACCCGCTTTAGTCCAATCTTCATAGCCATTAGTCTATAAGGCTTTATTCAGGAGGCAGTAATAAATAATAGTAATAAATAATAAAATAAATAGTAATAAGGTAAATAGTAATAAATAATAAAATAAGTGGAATAAATAAAATAAATAAAATAAATATGAATATGAAATATAAAAATACAAAAGTCAGGAGTCAAAAGAGAGCTATGGTCAAAGGACTAAGTCAAGAAAATAAGGACGTCAAAGGGTAAAACAGATTGTCGAAAGATAAAAGTAAATTGTCAGACGGTAAAATAGGAATCGCTCACAGCGTATCACAGGAGAATCCGGGGCAGGGACACCCCGGTAAGTGGGCAATTACCTAATCGCTACAGAGCTCGCCTTCCTTGCCTTGTCAAACTTAGTCTAAGTGGCACATGACGGCGCTCCGAGTATCGGTAATAAATACGACGATAATACGAAATATATAAGGACGTTACGAAGACTCGAAACAAGTATAGGGAGGGAAAGGGAGAAGGATTCAACGTTAACAAAGTGTCTCGATTTCGAGAGACTGTTAACGTTGGTGATTTGAAAATAGAAAGGAAAACAAAAGAACTGATTTAGACTGGATGAAGGGTATATATTCGAGCGTTCGAAAGGACAAATGAATACTGAAGAAACGTATGTTAACTAAATATATCGGACCCCCACCCCGCTGCGCGTCCACTTTTGAACCACTCTGGGTCTTCTTAGGAGAGGGTGCCCGTCCCCCGCCTCCGTGTAAGGCCTCGTAAAAACACGCCCTGCCAAGACCTAAGTGAAAAGCGAGCTTCAGCTTTTTCAGCTGGCCTAGAGAGGCCGCATCCACGCCTAACACAGCGTGGATCTTGCCCTGGACTGGCCTTCGGTCCCACACCCTCAACAAGGAGGCTGATAGTCCTAGGTTCTGCCTTTGGAGTCTCATGAAGATAGTCGGCATGTCCTCGTCCATGTCGGGGAACACTGCTGTCATCTTCTTCAGCCTCGGGAGGTTTTCCCTCTCTAGCACCTGGAGTTGAGCTCCCTCCCAGGGTTTAAAACTCGGAACAATGGCCTCAAGCCATGCCTTAGCCTGGTCGTCTGAGCAGGTTATCCAGAGGACTCCCTGCCTGTAACTGGTCCTTTTGAAGCGTGGGACTGCCTGATCCATTATGATCGAGTCCAGCGTTCCGAGGAGTGCCCGCACTAGTAGCACACCCTGCCCCTGGCTGAGAGCCACTTCGGGGAAATAAGCTGACGCGATGGCCAGCCTCCTATCTCCAGCAACAGCATCCGCGTAATTAGTAGGATTTGTTGCGACCCTACCCTTTTTAATTATTGCGGATCTATCTGGCGGGGTGCTGTCCGAAGGTCTGGCCCTCTTGGTAGGGCCCTGACCAGCGGCTGCCCCCTTCTCCTCATCTTCGCAGTTCGGCTTAGGGGCTGGGCCCTGCAAAGCCAATCTAGCCTTGCGTACCCTTCTCTTCGCAGCCCTGCTCCGGTTTTTCTTTTTAGTTGTTTATGGGCGATAAGTCTGTGGGTCCAGCTTTCGCCGATCACTCTTCCCCAACGCTCAAGATCGAATCTTTTACGACTGGAGTGAGTTCTTCATGCCAAATCCCTACGCCAGTTTGTGTTTTTGTTTGTATGTGAATTGTAGTGGTTTCCATATGAGTCCAACGAGTAGTCCGGAAATAAACGGTCCGTCACCACAGAGCCCGCAGTGATAAGGCAAGGTACAATAGATAGATGGATAGATGGATAGATAGATAGATTTAACGGACTAGGAAAGTGAGTGCTAAAAGGGAAGAATAGACATAATTGTCGTTTTTCATTTCAGGTAATATTATTTTGTTCATTTTGTAAATATTGTATATAGAGAAATGAAGTTGACATAGAAATAAATTCATTTCAGAACAACACTCTGTGCTATTCTTTATCGTTTTGTCTGAACAACTCCTATTCTGGTCTTACAAAACGACAATTCTATAGAACAAAAAGAGAGGGGGGGGGAAATACGTAAAAATGGCAAAACTACAGTTTGGATTTCAGGTGATACCTTTTCCAATAGATTTAAAAACAAACATTATGATTATAACCTCAATTAAGACAGAAAATGGGGAAATATATGTCCTACCTGAGGAATATCAGAATATAAGTCAGCATACTGAATTAAGGAAAACAATCGTGATTGCAAGTTTGAAAGAATCGGCCAAGAGACACGAGAAGAAAAAATTATGGATAGGCTTGTCAGAAGAATTAAAAAAGGTTTATATGGATGAGTATGGAAATATGAAATTTAAAAACTACTTGTTGGATACAATAGAGGAGAAAAAAGAGAACACAGGAAACGAAGATCTAAAAACACTAATAGAACAAATAACAATAGATAATGGGAAAAAAGATGGAGAAAAAGATTTTAAAAATATTTCAGAAAAATTAATATTAGAAAAATTCATTAGTAAGAACACAAATACAAAACAGTGGATATAGAGACGATTGAGAAAGAATGCAGAAGATTTGACATCACAGAGGATAACATGAAGATTGGAATACTAAGACTATTCCTAGACAAATCAGGCCAGGATTGGTATCTTTCAACTAACGCAGAACTTGGAGAAAGAGATTGGGAAGGATTGACAGATAAATTTATACAAACCTTTAAAGATCAAGGTTGGAACAGATGGGCATACACTGTAGCATACAGATACAGAGAAGGATCATTATTGGAATATGCAAAACGCAAAAAAAAGTTATTGTTAGATGAAGATAGGAAAATGTACATGAAAACAAAAACCGCATTAATAGCGGTAGGAATGCCTGAAGATATAAGAGTGGGGATAGAAAAAGATAAAAAAAACAGATAAAATTGCTCTTTTTAAAGAAATACGGAAATTAGAAAGCATAGTAATGAGGACAAATACAGAAACAAGGGAAAATATACGAAACTGGATAAAGAAATATGAGGAAAAGAAACCATGCAAGATATGCGAGAAAATGAATAAAGGCATCAGATATCATCCCGAAGACAAATGTTGGTACAAAATAAATGAAGGTGAAAAAGAAAAGGATAAGTATCCAAAGGTATAAAACAACTCAATAATAGAAGTAGATTTAAACACAGAACAAAAAAACTAATAATCACACCATTGATTAAACAAATAATGTTAATAGAAAATACTTTAGAAATAGAAGGGACTTACGATCCAGGATCACAAGTCTCTTTAATAAATTCAAAATGGATAAAAATTAGAAATAAAGGGAAAGATATGAATAAAACATTTCTAAAAACAGTCAATGGTGTGACACAAACAAAAGGTTTAATAACAATAAAGATAAAAATTTTTGAATTGGAAAAAGAAATAGATGTATTCATAATAGAAAAAGATAATTTTGAAGATTTTATCATAGGACTAGATATGATAAAAATATTTAGACTCTCTCAGGATGAAAACCTAAAAATATCACAAAGGACAAATTTAAAAGAAAGAGAAATAAATGAAAAGATAGATAGAGTCCTAGATATGGGATATAAGACTGAGAATAGTAAAGAAGCCAAAGTAAATTTCAACGAACATATCATACAAGAAGAATGCGATATAAAATTAGAACACCTGAAGAAAAACCAAAGAAATAAGATAGAAGAAGTAATACAGAAGTATAATACGGTGTTCGCAAAAGATAAGTATGACATTGGGACAGTTAAAGATTATGAGGCATGAATAGACTTGATAGACGAAAAATATTGTAGTAAAAGGCCATATAGATGTACAATAGAAGATAAAAAAGAAATAGAGCAGCAAATAGCAAAATTACTGGGAAAGAAACTAATAGAGGAATCATACAGCCCTTTTGCGGCACCTGTCACTCTAGCATTTAAAAAAGAAGAAATTAAAAAATCAAGACTGTGCATAGACTTTAGAAACTTAAATAAACTGATTGTACTACAAGCACAACCTTTCTTAATAATTGAAGATTTAATAGTAAAAACAAGGAACTGCAAATTTTTCTCCACACTAAAAATAAATTCTGCCTTTTGGTCAATTCCCCTTAGAATAGAAGATAGAACAAAAAGCGGTTTTGTAACACAAGATGGACATTACCAATAGACCTGCCTCCCATTCAGCTTAAAAACAGCACCAGCGATATTCCAAAAGATACTAAGAAATATCTTAAGAAAAAATAATTTAAAAGATTTTTCGGAAAATTACATAAATGATATACTTATTTTTTCACCAACCTTTGAAAAGCACATAGAACACTTAGAACAAGTGTTAAGTGCGATATTAAAAGAAGGATTTCGATTGAAATTTAAAAAATGTACATTCGCTTCAAACTCTGCTAAATACCAGCAACACATAATAGAAAATAATACAGTCCGGCCAGTCAAAAAAATCTAAAATCTTTTTTCCGGGGATATACGTGGAATGTTTGGCGATAAAGGAAGCGGTGAAATACTGGCAACAATGGCTTATTGGAAAAAGATTCACAGTGTTTTCAGACCACAAACCACTAGAGAACTTGAATATTAAAGCAAGAACAGACGAGGAACTAACTAGGCGATTTAGCGAACTACTTATCACAGTATGATTTTGTAATAAAATATATTCCAGGAAAGGACAACGTAAAAGCGGATTTTTTAAGCTCCGAAATCCAGTATAAGAACCAGGAGAAAATACAGAAGAAGCGCTGAGAACTGTGAATCTAATAGAGATAAACGAAATTCAAAGGGACCAAGCTGAAAACAAAAATATCCAACAAAATATAAAAAAACTTATAGAGAAAAATAAGATATTTTATAAGCACACAAGAAAGGAGGATAAAATAATTTTATCAGAGGAATTAAGCAAAAGATTAATAGAAAATATTCACAAAAAATGGTGCCATATTGGTATACGCCAAATGACAACAAGAATGAGTAAGAGATACACAGCAAAAAATATGACAAAAAATATAATAAAAATATGTAAAAATTGCAAGATATATTTAGAGAATAAAACAAGAGGGCAAAGGAAATGTAGACTAATGTTACACTTGGGCCCAGCGACAAAGTCTTTTCAAATTATGTCATTAGATACAATAGGGGGTTTTGGAGGAAATAGATCAACAAAGAGATATCTACACTTACTAGTTGACCATTTTATAAAATATGCCTTCATAATAATATCACGGACACAAAACGCAAATGACTTCATAAAACTAGTAAAAAAAGTAATAGAAATAAACCAGATAGAAATGATTTTAGCAGACCAATATCCAGGCATTAATTCAAGAGAATTCAAAGAATTTTTAAAAGAAAAAGAAATACAAATAATATTTACAGCTGTAGATTCGCTCTTCTCGAATGGTTTAAATGAAAGGTTAAATCAAACTATAGTAAATAAAATTAGATGCATAAATAATGAAAAAGAAAATAAAAAAGCATGGACATCAATAGCTCATGAATGTATAAAAAAATAAAATGAGACAGAACACTCAACAACTGGATTTGCTCCAAGATATTTATTAGATGGATCAGACGTTAGTATTGTACCAGAAGAATTAAAGGAAGTTGGAGAAAAAGACATATGGCTTAAAAAGAGAGAAACAGCAATAGAAAATACGATTAAATCGCTTAACTATAATAAAACGCTATTCGATAAAAATAGAAAAGAACATTAATTTAATATAGGAGATTTAGTATATATAGAGAATGAAAATAGATTAAATAAAACGAAATTGGATAAATTGAGAACTGGACCATATGAGATAATAGGTCAGATATCAGACTCAATATATAACATAAAAACAGGAAAAAAGAGAAATACAGATTTATTCCATGTAACAGAACTCACCCCAGCACTTGAAGCTCAAGAGGAAACAAAAATAGAAGAATGATTAGAAATTTAGAGTTGATTAATTTAGATTTATTAGATTATTAGATTTATATTAGAAGATAAAATTCATTAGATTATTTCATGGGATTAATTTATTTAGAATAGATTCATTTAGGATTAAATTTTTGCTTATTGGAAATTACCAAAGTAATTCTCACCTTAAGGGGAGGGGGGAGATGTAAAGAAAATATACTTTCATTGGTTTAAGTTAGCCGCGCTTTCATAGACCAGCGCGCCTCATAATAGAATCATTAGATTAGTGAACTGAGAAACATAGGTAGGAATAAGAACAAATTCGAGAAACGAGTCAGTCTAAGAAGAAAGACCAATAAGAAAAGATAGATCGATCGATAGATAGATAAATAGATAGATAGATAGATTTAACGGACTAGGAAAGTGAGTGCTAAAAGGAAAAAATAGACCTAATTGTCGTTTTTCATTTCAGGTAATATTACTTTGTTCATATTGTAAATATTCTATATAGAAAAATGAAGTTGACATAGAAATAAATTCATTTGAGAGCAACACTATGTGCTATTCTTTATCGTTTTGTCTGAACCACTCCTACTCTGGTCTATATATATATATATAATTTTATATTACTAAAAGTCAAACCTCATAAATTTTAAAATTTATTAATAAATGAATTATTTATGACTTTTCATTCCTCAAATTAAACCTTTTAATTGGATGAGGATTGTAGAGGGCTTAGGTTGAGTAAGAAGCGTGTGTAAGAGGTTTGTGCGATTTATGGAAAAAGTGTGTAAAAAAAAGGAGAAATTTGGAAAAAAAGGGTGTGAAGTAAAGCAGTGGAAAGAGAAGAGTGGATTAGAGAATAAGCAGGTGCTAAAATTGCGGGAACTTGTTGGGAAATCGAGTCAGTTAAAGATGGTACAAGTAGAGGTTAGGAAGGAAGAAGCAGAGGTTGAAGGAAAGGAGAATAAAGGGCAAAAAAAGAGGGGGAGAGGGCGCCCGAAAAAAAAGAAGAACAAGAACCAGTCGATAAGACAGAGGGAATGTTAAAATTTGTTACCATGAAAAGTTTGGGAGGAAGAGTGATGAGAACGCCAACGAAGAATGTAGGATACAGTAACTTTTGCGGGAGGAACAAGGAAGAGCGAAGTGTGGAGAGAAAAAGGGGGAAGAGGAGCTGGATGGAGAGGGAAGAAGTGTGGAGGAACGACGAGGAGAGCATGGCAGAGGGGCGGAGGGCAAAAGGAGAAACAACAGAAAAAGAATTCAAACTGGAAAGAAGAACGAGGAACCAGCAAGGCGCGAATGGGGAAACGATGGAAAGAGGCAAAGAGTTAGGAAGGAATAGGGAAAAAGGGGGTGTAAGAGATAGAGCTGAGATAGAAGAGGCTGAAAAACTAAAAAAGAGAATTTGAGAACTGGAAGATGCAGTCACGGCGGAAAGAGAAGAGAAGGAAGAGATGAAGAGGGATATCCAAGTGTTAAAGGAGGAGAACGAGGAGATGAAAATAAGGATGAAGCTTCTTGAGGTCGAAATAGGGAAAAGCAGAGAAGATGCCAGTAGAAGCCGTGAAGGAGTAAAAAGGAAGGAGGAGGAAGATTCGGGCGCGACAGAGAGCAGAAGCAAGAGAAGGATAGAAGAGGGAGGAGAGAAGAAAGACAGAGGCGGAGTGACGGAAGGTAAGGGGTGGCAACGCTCAGAGGTAAGGGAAAGGCAGTGCAAACCGATGCCGATAACGATACCAGATACGATACCAGATACCAGAGATACGAGTGGAGGGAGCGAAAAGCGAGGAGAAACAATGTTGTTTTCAGGGTGAGGAGGGAGGAAGAAAAAGCATGCAGGGAGGAGACGGAAAGAATAATTACGGCAAGATTCATGATGGATAAGAGTAAATACAGAGTAAAATTTGGCAATGGGAAAATGATCTGTGTAGAATTCGCGTCATTAGAGGAAAAAATTAAAGTGATAAAGAGAAGAGGAGAATTGAGGGGAACACAGATTTGGATGGACGATGACCATACAATGAGAGAAATAGAAGTGCAAAAGTGGATAAGAGCGGAGGTGAAAAGAAGAAGTAAGAATGGGGAGAATGTAAGAGCTGGATATATAGCGATCATCGCGGAAAAAGGGCTGGAAAGGTTCAACGAAAGAACGGGCGAGTTAGAGAGAATCTGGGGCGCAAGTTCGGAGAGGGGAGTTCAGGGATATCAAGGAAGGCAGCCCTTTCTTGGAGGAGGACGAAACTGGAGAGGATAGAAAGGATAGCAAGAAGGAATGTGAAGTGCTGATTTAGAACACATGTGGAGCAAGAAGATTCGGAGAAATTAGAGAGTTCTTGGAGAAATTTGAGGTCGTAATTCTGCAAGAGACGTGGCTGGATGTGGACAAGGCGGCGAGAGCGGTGAGGAGACTGAGTGCGGAATACAAATACTGGGCAAAGGCGGCGGAAAGGGGAAGTGGACAGAAGAGGGGGAGAAACGCAGGAGGACAGATTGTGGGAATAAGAAAGGGCAGGAGAGAGGGATGGGAGGTAGTCGAGTGGGAATATGGGTTTGTGATAAAGTATAAGAAAGAGTTAGGTGTAGTGACGGTGTATAATAATACTAGCATGTCTGTGATTGAACCAAAGCTAAAAGTAAGGTTAGAGACTATGATGAATGAATGCGAGAAAGTGTTTGTATGCGGAGATTTGAATGCGAGGGTGGGGAGGGTGCAGGTGTGTAATAGGTTAGAAGTTGAGGAAGGGGATATAGTTGTAAGGAATTCACAAGACTGCGAAATAAACAGCAACGGGAGGCAACTGGTTAGACTTAGCAAGGAAATGGGGCTAGTACTCTTAAATCGAAGGTGCAGGGGGGATGAAGAAGGTGCAATAACATACATAGGTGGCGATAAGGGGTTTGGGGGATCAGTGTTAGACCTGGTTTTGATGGTGGATAGAGGAGATTTGGAGGTGATGAAAGGGCTCAAAATAGTAGCAAGGACGAAATCTGACCATTTACCAGTTGCCGTGAAAATAGGAATGGGCGAGGGGGGGAGGGAGGGAGGGGGGAGAGAGGGAAGACAGAGAGGTACAAGAAGGAGAAGGGAGAAGGATAATATGGAATAAGCAAAAGGAAGCGGAATTCAGGGGGAGAGTAGAGGAAGAGGTGAGTAGGGGAAGGACGAGAGACAGGGAGAAGAGAGAACCAGGGATGAGATGGCTGAAATGATATGGAGGGCCGCGAAGGGAGCGAAAATGGTAAGGAAAATAAAGCGGAATAAATGTGAAAGAGCATGAAGGAGAGACACAGCAGTATTTAAGAAAAATTGGAGGGAGTTAAAGAGGCAAATGTGGAGATGCCTGAGAGAGTGGCTGAAGGATAGATGCAAGGAAAAGAAGAAGAGGTTAGACGAGTGCAGAAAGGAGTTAAGGAAGGTGGAAAAGGAAGAGAGGGAAAGAATAAGGATGGAATAATGGGAGAAACTGGATAAAGCGAGGGGGATGTCAGAATAGTGGAAGGGAATCAGAGAATTCAGACCAGAGATGAAGAGAAGGATAATTGGAGAAATAAAAGAGGAGGAATGGGTTGCTCACTTCGGGACGCTCCTGGGCTGTGGGGAGGGGGAGACGGGAGAAGGAAATAGGAGAGCTTGGGGGGATGGAGAAGGGGGGACGACATCGGTGGAAGAAGGACTAGACAGAGAGTTAGAAGAGGTGGAAATAGAGAGGGCCCTGAGACGCATGGCAAACGGAAAAGCCGTTGGCGAGGACGGGATCCCGGCGGAGTGCTTGAAAGCATTGGGGACAGGGACGAGAGAAGGGCTAAGGAGGGTGCTGAATAAAGTGTGGGTGGAGGGGGGCTTGCCGGCGGGGTGGGAGAAAGCGAGGATTGCACCTATATTCAAAAGTGGTGACGAAGAGAGGGCGGAGAGTTACACGGGGATGTCGCTACTCGATAGTGCGTATAAGCTGCTAACGAGCATCATGGCAGAGAGAATATCAGGCTGGGTCGAAAGGGAAGGGATCCTGAAGGAAAGCCAGGCGGGCTTCCAGAGGGGAGGAGGACGGGGGGTCATGGGGTCGTGCAAAATTCATTGTTTAAAAACAGGCTAAAAATAAAGGAAGGAAAATTGTGGGTGGGGTTTATAGATTTAGGTGCGTGGGGGGGGGGGGGGGGGGGATATGAAGAGAGGGAGGGAGGGGGGGGAGGGGGGGGGGGGGAAAGGAAGAAGAACACCGGAGGAGGGGGGGGGGGGGAAAAGGGGGAAGAAGAGGGAGGGGGGGGGGGAGGGGGGGGGGGGGGGGGTGGTTAATTGATTTTTTTTGTGTAGGGGAGGGGGGGGGGGGGGGGGGGGGGGGGGGGGGGGGGGGGGGGGGGGGAAGAAAGGAGTGGGGGAGGGGGGGGGGGGGGGGGGGGGGGGGGAGAGAGGGGAGGGGGGGGTGGGGAGAGGAGGGGAGGGGAAGGGAAAGAGAAAGATCAAGAAAAGAAAGAGGGGTGGGGGGGGGAAGGGGGGAGGGGGGGGAGAGGGGGAGGGGGGGGGGGGAGGGAGGGGGGGATTTGGTTTTCGGGGGGGATAGACGGGGAAGGAGAAGGAGGGGGGGGGGGGGGAGGAGGGGGGGGGAGGAGGAGAGGGGGAGAGGTATCTAATGAATACTTTAGTGAGGTCAGTTGTGATGTATGAGGTGAAGGTATGGGGGTGGGGAAATCTAGAAAGTCTGGAGAGGGTATAAGGAAGATATGCGAGAATGGCTATGGGGGTGGCGAGGAATACACCAAAATATGTATGAAGAAATGAGCTGGATGTGAAGGGGATAGAATTCACGTGTAGGAAGAGAGCAATCAGGTACTTGGCCAACATCACGAAGATGGAGAGTGTAAGGTGACCAAAAGTATGTCTGAAGGAGGAAATGAGAGCGGTTCTCAATTGCAAGCCGTCCAAATGGGGGAGGCAAGTGAGCGACGTATTGAAGGAAATAGGGTGTGTAGATATGATCCGAAGAATATGGGAAGGTGATAGAGAGGAGCAGTTGTATGACGACATGAGAGGGGGATTGGAAGAATGGTGGGAGAGGGAGATAAAGAAGGAGTGGGGAAAGATCCTTGAATCGACATACAACGAGATTTATAAGTTTATCATCCCGGGTGTAAATAGGGCGGAATACTTGAACAAGAGAGGAGGAAGGAAGGGAGACAAAGAAATTTGGGCTAGGTTAAGATGCGGAAATTTTGGAAGGGCCAGAAAGAAAGGGTTTGAAAGCTGGAATTGTAGGATGTGCTGGGGGGGGGGAGGAAGCGATGGCACATTTGTTATGTTGTGTTGAGGGTGAGACTGACTAAAGAGAGGGCACGGTAGATTGGATAAGGCGATGGAGAGGTGATAGGTGCGAATAGGAGATGAAAGAACTTTTAATTGCTACGTCAAGAGGAGAGGTTAAGAATGAAATATGCGAGTATGTAAGAATGATAGAGAGCAAGATAAAGGGACAGGGTAGATTTGGATAGAGGGAAATGTGAGCGTGGAGAGGAAGTGTGAGTAAGAGAGTTGAGAGTATGAATGTGATAGAAATGTAAGATTAATGATGTAAGAGAAAAATTGTAAATACCCATGTACTACAGGGCATACAATAAAAACCCACCTACTACTACTACCTTTTAATTGATTTATCCTATTTATTATTACTTTAATAATTTTTTTATTTTTAATAATAAAATTTAATTTTTCTATAAATTTTTACAAAAAAAATTTTTACACATTATTAATTAAAAAAATTAACCTAAAAATTTTAAATGAGCAAGCTATGTTCTATTTTTGACCCTTCAACATCCATAATTTTTTCACTAAATTGATTAAGTTTAATAATTCCAACAATTTATTTTCCTAACCAGTTTTGACTAAAAAATTCTAAAAATTTAATGATATTTATAATAATAAACAACTTTTTATTAAATGAGTTGAATAGAATATTCAAAAAATATAAATTAATTTATTAACCTTATCAAATATAATTTTATTTATAAATTTTTGTAGGTATATTCCCTTATATTTTTATCCCTTCTAGTCATTTATCAATTACTTTACCTTTATCTTTAACATTATGATAAAGAATCATTATTTTTAATTGATTTAAAAAAACTAGAAAATGTTTTGCTCATTTAGTTCCTTTAAATACACCCCCCTCTCCTTTGACTTAATAATTTTTATAGTTTTAATTGAAACAATTAGAACAATTATTCGTCCTTTAACTTTAGCAACTCGATTATCTGCCAATATAATCGCTGGTTATCTTTTATTATTTTTACTAGATTCTTGTGGATCCTTTATAAGATTAAGTCTAATTTTTTTTTATACTCAACAAAAATTTTATTATTTATTTTAGAAATAGCGGTTGCAATTATTATTTCTTATATTTTTATAACATTAATATCCTTATATAACAATGAATTATAAAATTTAAATTTATGCATAAGTCTAACCCCATCCCTATCACTTTGTAACTATTAGACCCTGACCTTTACTTTTATCTTTAAATTTAATATTTGTTTTAATTAATTTTATCAACGTTTTTAATCAATTTAAAGTTTATTTATTATTTATTTCTATAGTAAATTAAAATCTAATGTTATTTCAACGATGACAAGATGTTGTACGTGAAAGAATTTTCCAAGGTACTTTAAGAGTAATAAATAATTAAAATGAATAATTAAAAACTTAAAGTTAAGAATAATTTTACCTATTGTTTCAGAAATTTTTTTTATTACTTTATTTTGATCATATTTTCATTCATCATTATCACCAAGAATTGAAATTAGAGGTTTATGACCACCAAAAAATATTATTATATTAAACCCATATAGAAATCCACTATTAAACTTAATCATTTTAATTTCTTTAGGGGTTACCTTTACATGGTCTCATCATAGTTTATTATTACAAAAAAACTTTAAAGCAATTAATACAAACAATTAATTTAGGAGTATTTTTTACTTTATGCCAAATCCATGAATATTTTGAAACTTCAATTACAATCGCAAATTCTATTTTTGGTTCAATTATTTTTTCTTAACAACAGGATTCCATGGATTACACGTAATTATCGGGACAATTTTTGTAATTATTTGTCTAATTCGTATAATTAATAATCATTTTTCTAAAAATCATTACTTTGGGTATAAAGCAGCAATTTGATACTGACATATCGTTGATATTGTTTGATTATTTGTTTATATTTGAATTTATTAGTGATCATTTTAATTACTATTTAAGATACTTATACAGTATATAAGATTACATTTAATTTTCAATTAAAAAAATTACTCTTCTTAAAATAATATAAGTAATTAAACAAAATAATTATTTAAATAATTAACCTTATTATAAGTAAGAAATAAATTTTCATAATTTTAATTTTAACATTAATCCCAACAATAATCACATTAATTTTAATACTAATGGATATATTTTTCTCAATAGAAGTTTTAAAATATCGAAAAAAACCTTTAACATATGAATGTTGATTTAACCCATTACCACTCTCTCATTTACCATTTTCTACTCAATTTTTCTTAATTGCTTTAGTTTTTTAATTTGTGATATTAAAATTATCTTACTTTTTCCTTTAATTCCTTCTATTTTAAAGAGAAAAAACTTTTTCTTTTAAACTTTATCTATATTTATTGTTTATTAATGTCTCATAATTGACTTAATTTATGAATGGAATGAACAATCTATTATTTGAAATAAATAATTTTTAAATAAATAATTTTACATTTCAATTTTTAGTTATTTTTTAAAATATTCACATAATAAAATTTATTTAAATTCTAATTAAAAAACCAATAATTTTTTAGGATATTAGTTAATTACCTGTAACATTTTATTTTGCATATAAAAATCTTTTTTTTTTCAAAAAATATATCTTTAATATGAAAGAAAATATTCTAATTTAATTTTGACTTAATTTCGACCCACTTTCATTCGGTAAACTGCAAATTTTGAGATATAACATGCTGCTGACTACGATTCAACGAAATGGAAAAATATTAGTTATTTTCAACCGTGGGTCTTTAGAAAAATATCATTTTTCGATTAAACAAATATCAGTTACGGTTACCCATGAATTCTACAAAAAGACACACGCGTTTTACCTTTGAAGCGTGATCTCAACTATAGTCAGCAGGGGAGTGAGTACTGTAGGGTTGCAAAGATTCGGTATCGCTTACTTTCTCACGATCATGAACAACAATAGATCCTTGCTTTATTTTTGATCCTTGATTATATTTACACGTGATCAACGACTGCCAATATCGATGGTCGTTCACAAACATGAAAGTAGTCATATAATAAAATTAAGAATACAAATATTACAAAGTACAAATACAGCTAAGTAGTAATTAGTAAATGATTTATAAGTAGGACACTCGCACAAATAATAAAATAAATAGTAATAAAATAAATAGTAATAAATAATAAAATAAGAGGAATAAATAAAATAAATAAGAATATGAAATATAAAAATACAAAAGTCTGGAGTCAAAAGAGAGCTATGGTCAAAGGACTAGGTCAAGAAAATAAGGACGTCAAAGGGTAAAACAGATTGTCGAAAGATAAAAGTAAATTGTCAGACGGTAAAATAGGAATCGCTCACAGCGTATCACAGGAGAATCCGGGGCAGGGACACCCCGGTAAGTGGGCAATTACCTAATCGCTACAGAGCTCGCCTTCCTTGCCTTGTCAAACTTAGTCTAAGTGGCACATGACGGCGCTCCGAGTATCGGTAATAAATACGACGATAATACGAAATATATAAGGACGTTACGAAGACTTGAAACAAGTATAGGGAGGGAAAGGGAGAAGGATTCAACGTTAACAAAGTGTCTCGATTTCGAGAGACTGTTAACGTTGGGGATTTCAAAATGGGAAGGATAACAAAGGAACTGGTTTAGACTGGATGAAGGGTGTATATTCGAGCGTTCGTAAGGACAAAAGAATACCGAAGAAACGTATGTAAACTTAATATATCAGGTAACTTAAATTATCTTAAAATGACTAGAATAAACAAATTATCACAGGAATAGAGTAAAATAAATTTAATTAATTATCCTAAAATGACTAGAATAAATTAATTATCACACGAATAATAACCTAACCCCGTCTTTTTTATTATATATATAATTAAATTCAATTTTATTAAAAAATTTTTTTATATTTCAAGTCCTTTCGGACAATAAAATATTTTATTAAATTTATAGATAAAAACCGATCTGGCTTACACCGATCTGAACTCAAATCATGTAAAATTTTAAGAGTCGAACAGACTAAAATCTTAAGCTTTTACACTTAAATTTAATTTTAATTCAACATCGAGGTCAAAATCAATTTTATTTATATTACCTCTCCAAAATTATTGCACTGTTATTCCTAAGGTAGTTTATTCTTATAATTATAATATTTATTAGTTAACTTTTCATTTATCAATGTTCCAGTTTACTTAAAGTTTTATAATTTAATTATCCTTCCAATAAAAAAATTTAAATTAAAAATTATATAATTATAAATTTTAATTTATAAATTATTTCATACAAAATTAATTTGAGACAAATTATATTTTATCAGTTCTTTCATTCAAGTTTTTTATTTAAAAAAACTATTGATTTTTCTACCTTTGTACAGTTAATATACTGCAGCCTTTTAAATTTTTTTCAATAGGCAGAACAAACTTATTATAAATTTTCAATAAGACATGTTTTTGATAAGAATATAAATACCTTGGTGTGTACTTTTCAATTGGGAACACCTTTAACAAACACACATGGATAGTGAAAAGTAAGCTAAGGAAGGCAGCGAGAGAGAACAGCAGAGAGGGGACCCGGATGGTGGATGGGAGAAGGCGTTGGAAGGGAAAGTGATAGTAGAGGAGATGTGTGAGGTAGCGAGGTCTTTTGAAAGGGTAGCGAAGGGAAAAGAATAAGAAATAAGTAGATATAAGAAAGTAGGATAAGAGATGTATGACACTGTATGTAGCAAGGAGGTTATGTTGAAACCCGCGAGGGTCGACATGAAATAAAGTTTATCTGTATCTGTATCTGTATCTGTATCTGTATCTGTATCTGTATCATTATAGATATTTATTTTTTATTTAGAAATAATTTTTTTTTATAAAAATTTAAAATTTAATTTAAATTTTAAAACAATTTTTTTATAAAAATATAAATTAAAACATTTTTTAAAAGAAATATAATATTGTAATTACTTATAATGTATTCATTAAAGTAAATTGAGGTCCGGTGGAACGATTTGAGACGCCGAAGCGAGTGGACGTGTCGCGCGCGAGTTAGAACGCAAGTGTAAACAAATCGTGATTGTAGTGAATGGTTCAGTGTGTGAATTTAAAGTTCTACTTAATTATTTAATTGCTATCTTATAAGTGACTAAATAACGCATTTAAACTGCTTTTGCAGTTTGAAATGCAAAAACAATCCAACAACATGGCTTCTCACAACACGGGCCAATTATATAAAACTACACTTCAAAAAAATACAGCATCATACGCCAATGTTACCTCTCAATACACCAGTCCAAAGAAAGAACAAGCAATAATACTAACTCAATCGAAGGTTTTTCTAATGATGATTATATTGATGGCCTAGAGAATATTATAAATCCTCTGAAAATACGCTACATTTCTAAAATATCTGGCGCTCGTGTATGTATCTTTTTATCCAGTGAAGCTTTAATAGATACTCTTGTAAATAAAACTGTGCAAGTAATAAACATGAAATTAAAAGTAAGACCGTTAATTGAAAAAAATAAAAGAGTAGGAATATCTAATGTTAATCCGGTCATTCCAAATTCAGTGTTACTCGAAGAACTAAAACATGCAGGCATCAATCCAGTATGAAACATACATAGCTTAAGAGCAGGATTAATAAAACCAAACAGAGCACACATTCTTTCGTTTAGAAGACAATGTTACATAAGAGAAGAGAAGAAAGTTTATTACCTGAATCGCTTCAAATCAGCTTTGACAACACTACGTATTGGATTTTCTTAACCCCTTGCCGTGCTTTAACGAGTCTGACTCGTGATGAAAATTTGGGCCCAAACATAAATATGACGAGCCAGGCTCGTGAAAAACGTCGGGGCAAACGTAAACATCACGAGCCGAGGTCGTATACAGATAGTCGCATCAAACATAACCATCACCAGCCTGGGTCATGATGGAATTTTAGTTTCTATCAGTACGCCACCAGAGTTAGTCACGAGTCTCATAATTGCTGTTACAAAGTAATTTATATTATTATATTAAAATTTAATAATAAACCCTAACAAAATGCAAAATAAAAGAGGTTTAAGTGAAAGCAGTGATAATGAATCTAGTAGTAGTGATGTTCTTCCGCAACCCTGACGCAACCCTGACGCAACCCTGACGCAACCCTGACGCAACCCTGACGCTAACCAGAAAGCGTCCAAGGCGTATGATTATAGAAGATAGTAGTGAAGAGGAAGGCACGACGCGTCAATCATGGATTTGGCAGGAGAAAAAAACACACCAATAGTTTAGACATATTTTGAGACTCATAGTATAAAGGCGTCTTTTCTTACTAATTTAAGCAAGGATCCAACAATATTAGAACTATTTTCTATTATATTTGATAACAAACTGTGGGATATAATTATTACAGAAACAAATCGGTTCGCATACCAAGAAATGAACGACGAGCGTAAAAGACGGAAAGTGGACGACAATTGGTATCCTGTTACCTTAGATGAAATAAAGGCCTACTATGCATTATGTATTTTGATGAGTTAAGTAAAAAAATCAAATATACAACAGTATTGGACTACAAGAGCAGTATTAGAAACGCCAATATTTCGAAAAACAATGCCATTTAAGAGATTTCGGCAAATTTCGAGATTTTGACACTTCTCTAATAATGAAACTTCTGATAGAAATGACCGACTTTGAAAGGTAAGAGCTATCATCAACCTTTGGAATGAAAATTTTAAAGAAATTTACACACCCAGTGAATATATCAGCATTGACGAATCCTTGATGAAATATAAAGGGCGTTTAGCATACAAACAATACAATCCGTCGAAAAGAGCTCGATTTGGATTAAAAATTTATAAATTGTGCAAGGCAAGTACCGGTTTCTGTCATAAATTCAAAATATATACCGGCCAGGATAAAATTAATGTAAATGACAGTGCGTCGCACAACGTTGTGATGGATTTGTCAAAATCAATAATAAACAAGAGATATACTTTGTTTCTGGACAACTAGTACTCTTCACCCGACCTTTTTTTAAAATTAAACCAGAAAAGGATAAATGTTATCGGGACAGTACGCAAAAATAGAAAAAAATATGCAAAGGGATATTCAAAAGCCTGTTTTGAAAAAAGGAGAATTTGTATGGAGAAGTTGCAAAAATTTGATAGCTCTGAGATGGAAAGACAAGCGCCACGTGTATATGATATCAACGAAACACGAAAGTGTAGAGATGGTTGAGCAGTCAGACAAAAAATTACAGAAAGTAATGAGGCCTAATTGTATCGTGGAATATAACAAATATATGGGTGCAGTTGATCATCAAGATCAGATGTTGTCCTGTTTCCCAATCATGAGAAAAGCCATCAAAGGATACTAAAAGCTTTTCTTTTACGTGTCAGATATGGCCCTATTGAATACCTATATTATGCATAAAATTATGCACAGTCAAAAAAATAGCAGAAACAATTTTACAAAATGTCCGATTACTGGATTACAAAACGCGTGAAAAATCTATATCAATTGGACCTCTTCGACTTAAAGCACAATATTGGGCTTATTTCCCAAAAACAATCGATTCGACGGCTTGAAAAAAGCACCCAACAAGGATGTGCAAAGTTTGTTATTAGCATAAAATACGAAGCGAAACGAAGTGGGAGTGTGCGAAATGTGAAGTAGCTTTACATCTGCCAGAGTGTTTTAGGAAGTATCATACCAGGGAGGATTTTTAAACTTGTTAGTATTTTCTTATTAGATATTGATTCAAGGTGAATATTTATTACAATTGAAGTTTGTTTTTTAGCCGTGGTACTACTAGATTCCTTGGAACAAACCCACTGTTGAAGATGCAAGGATTTCTGTTGAACTGTTAAAATGTTCTATTGAATTCGCGAAATATAATTTTATAACTGTTATCGATTACAAAATATAATATAGTATAATAATTATAATGTAATGAATCGATTACAAATAAATAAAAAATACAAAAGGTATAAGAGTTTATTTCCACAACAGCAGTATCCTGCAAAAGTGTCTATATCAGAGGCATTTACATTTCGGCTCGTATTATGACCTTTCTCGCGCATCAGTCTGATCTGTTTACCACGCGTTGACGCCTAACACTTGGGCCCGAGTTTCGTCAAGTTAAATGGCACGGCAAGGAGTTAAGCACAGATACAACACATTGTTTTATATGTAGACAAAGCGGCCATATAGCTAAGACGTGTACTAAATACAGTGAAGACGTAAGTATGAATACGAATAACAACAACGATACGTTAACAGCAGATAACTCAACGGACGCTTTGAAACCAAATAAACTTGTAAACACATTGAAAAGGCCACCTTCTGCTACTGTATCAGAAGTAACTACAGAAAATCAAGTATTGTATGACACTGCTAAAAAACTCTTAGAGAAACCATCTGAGGAATGGTGCTTACCTAAGCCTAAGCCCAAAAAAACAAAAATAGTTTCTGATAATACGCATGACTCTCAGTCAGATATGTCGGATGCAGAAAGTAATATAAATCATCAAGAGGCACATTTACCAGCAAAATTAGCACTTGAAAGTTCAAAAGAAGAATGTATTATTCCCTTTACAGAATTTGAAGAATTTTTCGCTGCTTCATATGGCTTTCATGACGTTATAGACTTAGCTAAAAAATACTCTGAAAACTCAAGGCGCTAAGCTGATATGATTGATAAAATTTATCGTTACGTTATACTTGGAAATGCTAAATCAAGGCTTAGTAGAATAAAAAAAAACTCTTAAGACTGTAAGTGTTGCTTTATACAATTTTGATATTAATTAAAATGGCTAAGGTGTGTGAAAAAAATTTAAAAATACTATATGGTAAGGTATGGCTGATAAATAAGACAACGCAGAGTTAATATTAAAAGTAAGATTCATTATAAAAACGGTGAAAAGTAAGAACTGTTGAACAAGCCGAGAGCTAGGCCGAATACAGAATAATGAAAGGGTGCAACAGCGCCCTGTACTAAGGGACTGTGCGGCCCATAGGATAAGTAGGGGTAAAGAGTAGGGGTGACGGGGTGAGAAGACATAACGTCTCTTAGATACGCTATTCTTAACACTCCCTCCCGGTATGTCTCGATACTCCACAAAATTTTGTTAATAAACTCTTTAAATGATTTAAACCATACAATATATTCAACAACATCTTTAAGTGATTAAAATCGTAAATAGATTAAACAAAATCTATGAACGAATAACTTTTCATACTTATTTATACTGAACTTATTCAAAATAAAATTAATCTAACTTGACAAATCTTTGGCACGGAATGTCAATTAACTCTCAGTTACACAGCTTGGCCCTGCGAAGAAGAAGATTTATTCCCTGGATGGGAAGAAGATAACAATTTAATTATTCATAATCAAATCTGTAAGATATTTATGTGTTTCAAAGGTTAATGTCTTTGTGAAAATGTCAGCAGTCTGTTTATTCGAAGGAACCCAGTTTAACTTAACCAAATTTAAATTAACGCATTCCCTAACGTAGTGTTCTTTCTTTTCGATCATGTGCCTTAATTTATTATTGCCATCAGATTTTGCACACGATATTGCTGACTTACTGTCATTGAACACATTTATTGGATACCATTTTCCTTTTATTATCAACTCAATTGACTGACTGATTGATAGCAAAGCTTGGCATGTTTCACTTAATGCGACATATTCAGCCTGACAAGTGGAGAGAGCAACCCTTGGCTGTTTATGTGTTCGCCAAGCAATAGTATCACCAAACAGCTGTATTACATACCCACACGTAGTCAGTAAGCCTTTGCAATCAGAGAAACTTGCATCAGCATAAGCCTGCAACTCTTGTGTTTTGCCTCTAAACGTCAAGGTCATACCTTTCGTACCCAACAAGTAACGCAGTGCTCTCTGCAGCATATTCCATTCGTTCTTAATTGGATTTAATTGATGCCTACTCAACACATTAGTAATGTATGCCATGTCAGGCCTTGTACCGTTAACTATGTGTAACAATGTTCCAACGACCTCTCTATAAGGAAAATCTTTTGTCAGTGGTACAGCAATAGTTTCTTCCCGATCTATTCTTTCTCGATTACGGATTTGATTCGAAACCATAGGTGTTCTTTTAGGATAAGGATTTCCTTCTAAGAATTTTTCAAGCATTTTGTCAATAAGTTTTCCTGATCTAGTCGCAAAATTTTATTTCTCCTATCTCTTCTAATTCAAATTCCTAAGTATTCTTTTGGTTCACCTAAGTCTTTCATGTCAAATTCAGCTTTGAGCTTATTTTTAATTTCTAATATTTTACCCGGATGATTACCTATCTCTATTATGTCATCAACATAAACCAGCAAATGTACAAAATCATTACCCTCCTCTCTCCAGGTGAACAAGCATGGATCAACCAAGTTTTTCTCAAGTCCTATTTTAAGTGCAACTTCAGTGAATTTTTCATTTCATTTCTTCGGACTTACTTTCAAGCCATACAACGATCTTTCAAGCTTGCAAACTTGATCCTTTGGTCTTTAATCTTCAGGAAGAAGTCCTTCCGGAATTTATATATAAATTAATTGATCCAACTCACCATACAAGAAGGCTGTGTTAACGTCCAATTGACACATATCAAGGTCGTAAGCATTTGCTATTGCAAATAACGCTCTGACCAGTGACAATCGAGAAACAGGTGCATAGGTTTCTTTCAAATCGTACTCGTATCGATCTTTAAAACCTCGTATAACGAGTCTCGCCTTGTAAAGCTTCTCACCTTTTTCATCAACTTTGGTTTTGAATACCCACCTTGAATCTATAATATTAGGCGGTGTTCCATTCTTACTACATCCTGGTCTCTCTACTATTGTCCAGACTTTACGTAAACCCATAGCCTTTAATTCAGCTGCAACTGCTTTTATCCAGTGTTCTTTCCCTGGACTATTAATAGCCTCTTTATAGGTCTTTGGATCTTTGTTGATTTCAGCCAGTAGTGCGTGACATTTTTCATGAATTTTTAATCTTGTTCTTTCATCTACTTTATATTCTAAAGAATTATCAAAGGCATAAATAAAATTCGCTGATACGTCATCCATGGGGAGAGGATCAACAGTCGTCTCAGCATGTTCAGGTGCATTATCAGCTTGCTTTTTAGGGCGACCTCGTTTTCTTTTAATTCGCGGAGGCGCTCCCTCCGAATCTAAGGTCTCGGTGTTTCCTTCTAAGTTTTCTTTATCAAATTCGACTAACCAGGTTTCTTTGTTTATCCCAACGTTTTCATCCTGCCAATTTTTAATACCCTTTACATTATATCTATCTCCGTAAACAATTCTTTCATTAAACCTAGCATCCCTACTCTCATAAAATTTACCATCTTCTGGCTGTATAAATAAATAACATGTTCGAGTATAACCTATCAAAATTACTCTTCTACCAATGTACCTAAACTTCGGTCCCGTTTTTCGTTGGACTTTAATATAGGCAAAACATCCGAACCGTTTTATTTGATTGATGTCATATCTATAATTAGGTGCAAATTTATGTAACGGAGATTCCATATTATTGCTAGCATGTGGTGTTCGATTATACGCGTACGCCGCTGCGCTTACTCCTAAATCCCACATATTTTCCGGTAATTTCGAATCATACATTTACGATCTAATCTTATTTATTATGGTTTGATTATAACGTTCTGCTACTCCGTTATGTGCGGGCGTATCAAGACTAGCGGGCTCGAGTTCTGCTCCTAATTTTTCCAAAACTTCTTTTGTATAACCTCCCATATATTCTAGTCCCTGGTCACATCGTAGACGACAGACCTTTTCATCTCGACCAAGTATATTTCTGGCAGATTTTACAAAAGCCTCAATGCAAGATCCCGCTTCACTTTTATTTTTGATTGGATAAGACATTGCTAAACGAGAATAATCATCAATTACTACGACTATAAATCTGTAACCTTTGGGATAAGAAGCTGGGCTTATCGGTTCCATAATATCACTATGTATTGTTTCCAACGGTCTGGAAGCTCTCTGTCTAACAGTTTTAAATGGCAATCGTTTAATTTTGGCTATTTTACACACTTCACAACTATCCATGATTTCGTTAAATTCGGCAGATTTGATATCTTTCAAGTGAGGATATTGTTTTTGCAAAATTTCTGAGATAATTACTCGATGCATGTCCAAGTCGTACATGCCACAACAAGGCTTCATTCATTTTTACGTTAGTATCTTCCAAGGACATAATTTCATCTTGCGATAATTCTATTTCAGGAATCTCGTCAATATTATGAATAATTCTATCCCTAACTGAATTGAAGAGGTCTGGTCTATTTAACTCAGCTATATTTTCAGCTGCTGAGCTTTCCTGTACCTTTTCTACAGAAGAGCTTGCAACATCTGAGATTAAACGTTTTTCTGTATTTTCATCAGTAATTAAAGGAGCCTCACTAGTTTCGGGAGAGTTCGCCTTTCCAATTTCCCTTTTCAATTCTGATTCCTTTTCAATCTGTTCAGCATTCTGAAGTCGAGTAGAACTTCTCGTAAAATACTTATGTTCATGAGAGTTTCCATTTTCACCATCTGTTAAGAAAGCCTTTTGACAGTATCTATTCTCATTATAGCCTATCCCGTCACTACTACGATTATCAGACTTGAATTCAATTTCCCAGAAAGGTTTGTTATATATCCCTGTCATAAACAAATTACAAGTCTTTGGGTCGTAAATATCAATCATTTTATCATTTAAATAAACTTCTAGACCCTTTTCTACTAGTTTTCTTAACGAGAGCAAATTCACCGATAGATCTTTAGCATATATGACATTATGCAATTCGCGCGTCTCTCCATTCTGCAAGTTCAATTTTACTGTACCTACACCATTAGCTTGCAAGTCCGCCTAAGAATTTCTATTAGCACATTTAATCGATTTAACGTCTGATTCATTTAATCTTTTGAAAATCAACTTAGAATTCGACAGATGCTCTGTAGCACCCGAGTCCGCGATAAACCGTTCTAGTGTATTATTTCTGTAATTAAAATTGAAGTTACTCGGATATTGCTGACATTTTTCTACAAATAGAACATTACCTTTTTCATTTGACTCACACTCGATACTCTCACCTGAAGAGGTGCTGGCAGCACCTTGACTACCTCCTTGGCCACCTCTTTGGCCACCACGAATACTAAACCTGCCTCTCTTTGCTCCACGACGACCTAGATCAAGCTTGCGCTCATCTTCAGATTTAGACCTACCCTCGTGCTCACGCTTTTGACTTAATTGACCTCTAAATCTGCCTGATCTGCCTCGGTAATGAGTGCTAGTATACCCGCGGCCCTTATGGTTCAGTGACGAACGACCTTGCTGTCGATTGGCTGGTAATCTAGCCAACGAACAATGTTTAGCCATGTGGCCAGGTTTATCACATACAAAGCAGTTGGTTCCCTTTACTTCCCTACATTTCGATGCAACGTGTCCTGTTCTTTTGCAGTTCTTGCAGTAGCTCTTAAATTTCCTTTGTCGTGACTCAGTCCACAACGCAGTGGTTGTTAACCCATTGCCGCAAATGACGGCTATAACCGTCCGATCTTCGTATTTCTAAGCACGATCGTCAAATAAAAGTGTGCGGCAACGTGTTAAATGTTCTTTGGATGACAGCCTTTCTGTCTCCTCTTTAGTGAGAAAGTCCTTCAATTGAGCATATGTTAAACCACTTCCCTGCTGGCTTTTTGAGGAAGTCTACACCTTGCACACTTGGTACCGACTTATAAACCGCGTTGTAAAATGTATCTCTTTTCTCTAGTTCTGATATCTTTTCCGATCCAGGAAGGTCTTCAAATGTTCGTACAATCTCTTCAAATCTATTACAAAAATCTTTAAATCTTTCTTTGCTTGGATTATATTGTATGGTATACAGCTTTTTACGAACAGAACATGTTGATAAAGTGCTTTCAAGAGCCTTTAAGTTATTTAATTTAGCAAGGATCTCCAGCGGACTTTCAATGTTTCTCACTTGATTAAAATAAAATTTATCGACTCTGTTTCTTATTGTATCTTTTACTCTAAAAACGTCTAACTGTTTCACATTATCATTTTTATTCATGATAGGCTTAATGCTGCTGTCGATAACGTATAATGTATCATTTGCTCCTAATTCCGATCTAAGATCATCAAGAAAGTCATCAAATTTGGTATTCTGGCAGAGTTTGTATGCACGGGGCATGCTATGATCAGGATTGTACATTTGAAGACTGATTACCTGGGCCGAATTCCGACTATTATTGTCATGACATCCCGTCTGAGCAGTGTTTTGATTACTAGAATTTATTGTTTCACCAGCGTGTGATTTATTACTAAAAAAAATTACTCGATTCTAAACCTGGTTCGGACCGGACCTTTGCAAAGTTAAACTATCTATTTCTTCACTATTAAATACTTTCAAAATCTCATTTCTAATCGCTGTACCAAGATTAACTTCGTTTATTTTCACTGGTTTTCCGTGAGTATGAACAATACTCACCGGAACACCAGAAACCCTATCACGACCATTATCTCGAGTAGTTGTACTGCTACTTCCAACAGAAAACTATTGAGCTGTCGAGACTGCATCGTATAACTCCGAAGCAGACTCTTTAACAAAAATAAAAGTGCGTTTATTTTTGAGTTTGCTTTATTTCAGCTGCTTGCTCCTGTAACCATTGATACTTTTGTTTAAACTCTTCAAGTTCTTTTCTGACTTTCGGCCACTGAGTTTTTTAAGCCTTCAGCTTGTCTATTGAGAGCATCGTATTCTTGCTTGTGTTTGTTAGTAAGCTTTTGAATACCTTGTCTTGCCTCTCAATTTTCTCTCGAAGAGTTGCAATTGTTTCCCTTTAGATCTTAATTAGGTTCCTCATAACATTAACCTCTATATTGTCAACCGCATTTGAAGTACTCTCGGGGTTCTGTGCAGGAGCAGCCGCGTTTACCAATGCCTTCGTTGTACTATCTCCTCTGTTCTTCTGTTGAGAAACTAAATATTGCTCACAATTAGATATCTCAATCAAACATTCTGTTTAATTTGCACTCTATTATATTATACCATGGCTTTTAAATAACGATTTTACATGATCCGTGAGAATAAGTATACATCATGCCTTAAAGCGCATAAGGAAGCGGTATGCATAATTACCTTTCTCACCCATCAGTAAAATCCCATTCCAAAAAAGGACAAGATTTATTTTTCCTTTTTTTTCCTTTTTTTTATTTTTCTTTTTTTTTTTTAATTTTAATTTTAGTACAACACATTTAAAACTAAGGACTTACTTGATGCAACTGGACTATTTGTCTTTGAGACCTCCATTATTACATTTGTTGCTCGCGGGCCTCTTAATTCTTTGTCAGACACCTCTAATGACGAATCATTTTGTAACGACCTGCTTGAGTCATGCTGGCTTCGACCAACATCCACTCTGACCGTATTACCTTGTACGTCTGATAGTACTGACAGAATCAAACTTTGATCCTCAATGTTTATCTGGTCCATACCTACTGCCCAGCAGTTTTCGCTATCATCTTCAAGCAAGAAACCATGTTCTTCTGCAGTGAGCCGTGCAACTTGGCTTTGACTACCAACTTTCTGGAGCAAGGCTCTCAACAAATCAACTAATTGCCCCAATTTCGCTAAAAAATACGTATCTAATTAATTTGGTGCACCTTTTAGTTTTGTTCAAACCAAGTTTCAAACATGTTTATGAATCGATTCCAACTTTTATTATTATCATTCTTCTGTATTTAAACAGCTATACATCCAAGATGTATCAATTTAGCTACATATCTAAAATGTGCCTGCTTCCACTATTTCAACTATAGTGACATACAACTACAATATATCTATTTAGCCACACGTCTAAAGTGTGCCTGCTTTTACTATTCCCCCTTTTTTTTTTGTTTTTTTTTCTTTTTTTTTGTTTTTTTTTTTGTTTTTTTTTTATTAATGGGTAAGCCAACGAGAATAGCTTGCGCGGCCTTTTCAAATTTTCCCGCTCTGCTAGTCTTTGTATAACTGAATATACCATATGATGCTCGGAGAGGAGTTAACAACATCGCAACCATACTATGCGACTATCTTTCTCCCTCTCTCTCGCTCTTCAACACATCCTCTCTCTCTCTCTCTCTCTCTCACTCTCTCTCTCTCTCTCTCTCTCGCGTAGTAGTCGTGCCGTGACTACTACGTAGGTCGTCAGCACCCCTGTCATCTGATGCAACCTCCTTGATCCCTCAACAGGCAAATCAAGACTCTCGTGAAATTGTCATCCAGTTTCTGTGTCCTCTGGTGCGTGATCGCTTCCTATCTCATGCATCGAGACTCAGGGATCGTACGGCAAAGGATGTTTTTGGCTTTGGGAGTGCACGAGTATATATTAATAAGATTCACCCGCCCGAGGTTTATCAAATATTTCAGGCAGCGCTCAAGAGGTCCCAGGAATTAAACTACATGCGACCTATTGTACGGAATAATGTTGTTTATGTGAAATCCTCGCCATCTGATCAATTGATACCTATTCATTCTGTTGATTCCTTGGCTTCTTTGACACCGCGTGACCGACAACGATCTGCATGACTAAGCCGTACCCCATCCATGCCTTCAGGAGGCTCTGATAGCACGGTAACCAACTCTTCTCTTTACAATAACAAAAATCTACACTGCGCTCATATTAATGCAAATCGTTTGACCTCTTCTTCTCATTTCAATTCTATAGAACACCGGTGTATTGAGAGAGATTATGACATCTTGGCTATCACTGAGACGTTTCTACAGCCTGATCTTCCTGATGGCCATCTCTTAATTCCAGGATACAAATTCCATCGCTTGGATCGAGTTGGCAAGCTTGGGGGTGGTGTGGGATTCTATGCCAGGGAATGTCTAAATATCAAAATTCTTTCATGTTCCGATGAAAATTATGATAATACTTCGGAATTTATTATAGCACAGGTTACCTACAACACTATACAACTGCTTTTTTCTGTTATTTACCGACGCCCTACTGCGGCCTTACCCACACTATTTTTCACTCAACTTGAACAATTCCTACCTCACTATTCCTCAATAATCATTACCGGTGATCTCAATATTAATATGAATACTCCATCCTATTCCGCAAGTTTTATCGACACACATCTCGATCGACTTAACCTTAAACTGGTCCCTTCACCACCTACCCATCATGTTCTTTCTGATCATCAACAATCACATACCTGGATCGATGTATTTATTATTCACGAGAATGAGAAGGCTGCCATCTTTTCTAAGACTGACTCACCGTTTATTGCTGGTCACGACCTCATAGAACTTATACTTGATTACAGCAAACCAGCTAATCAATATAAGACTATAAAATCACACAAGCTCGATAGTATTAGTGATTCAGATATTGCTCATTTAATAAATAGTTTTTTACCACTACCCACTACCTCTTCTTCAACAGTTAATAACTCTTCATATCCAAATAATACTCCATCTACCGTTTCTCGAGCAAATGTTGAATTTTCAATCACCTCTGCTCAACACTCTCAATCTTCTTCCGTCTCTATCAACTCAGTCGACTCATTACAGCGTTCTACTACCTCAGCAATCATCCGGACCTTCGATACCCTCCTCGCACCACTAAAATCCATACGTTTATCTACTAAATATAAACCCTGGGTTACCCCACAGATCAGATCACTAATGCGAGTACGCGATCAGGCTTACAGAACGGCGAAGAATACCACCTCAGTGACTGATATATCACGCTATCGATCTATACGAAGCTAGGTAACTAATATGCTTGATACGTCCAAAAACGAATTTATCAGTGATAAGCTCACTAATGCCACTTCACCCACAGCTAAATGGCGCTTTCTTAAGTCGCTTAATATTTCAAATCCTCCTCTTCCATCTTCGTTTTCAACTTTTTCACCTTCTGTTCTCAATACTCATTATGCCTCAATAGTCAACTGCGCTCCACCTCTTACAATAGATATTCTCGATCGTATAATTCTCTCGCATCCTATCCAACCCTTAACTCAAATTTTTGACTTTAATCAAATCAGTATACCTGAAACTGAGCGCATCATTTCTCGCGCCAACTCTAAGGGCAGCGGCTATGATGGAATTTCGGTCAAAATGTTGAAGTGCGCGTTACCAGCTCTGTCGCCGCATCTAACTAACATCATTAATTACTCCTTATCTACTGGCTTCTTTCCTTCCGATTGGAAGAAAGCATTACTCTCGCCGTTATCGAAGACAAAAATCTTGACCTCACCATCGGATACTCGCCCCATCGCTCAATTAAGCGAACTATCTAAGGTTCTTGAACGAGCTGTTCACTTACAGTTGTCATCTTATCTTGAGTCTCGTTCACTTCTCCACTGTCGCCAATCGGGTTTTCGCCCAGGTCATAGCACCACTACCACTCTAGCGTGCTTGACCGATGACATCAAGAGGGCTGGCTATTGATAAGCGGATGGTAACAATTCTAATTCTTTTCGATTTTTTCAAGGCTTTTGATACCATACCGTACGATAAGCTATTGGAGAAGTTACGCAACATAAATGTGTCCGACAGTGCCTTGAAATGGTTTTACAATTACCTAGCAAATAGAATTCAAGCGGTCGTAGATGACAACGGTAAACTCTCTGAGTGGTTATCGGCGGCTTCTGGTGTTCCTCAGGGTAGCGTCCTCGGCCCTCTTCTGTTCGCAATATATTAGGTTGGGGAAAAAGTAATCCATTATTTTTTCGTCAGATGATTTTAGTTATCGATTTCTCGCAAAATATCAATCAAACAATTTCAAATTTATCCTTGCTAGAAAGGTGACATTTAGAGCTAAAAAAAATTCCTTTACCATTTTTTGTTTGATCTATTCAATTGTGATTTACAGGGTGTTCAAAATGAAAGTCAACAAAGAGAAAATTCCGTACATTTCACACTTTTTCTTTTCTAAAGACGAAAATTCAAGCTAGGCGGGTGAAATTGTAAATGGTGCTTACACTCTCAATACTGTAACAGATAATTACGTGCAATTTTGGTTTCGTCGATTCCGTCCGTATTTTTGATGTTAAAGATGTACCTCGCACAGGCTGGCCTATCGTCGAAAATGTCGATAAAATCACAGAAATAATCGAAGTTGACCAGCTTCTTAGTAGTTGTAGCATCGCCCAGGAGCTAAAGATCGACCATAAAACAGTTTTAAACCATTTGTGCAAAGCTGGATTCAAAAAGAAGCTCGGTGTTTGAGTGTCATACCAATTAACACCAAAAAACATGATGCATCGAATTTCCATCTGCGAAGCCTTGGCCAAACGGAATGAAATCGACCCATTTCTTAAACGGATGGTGACTGGGGATGAGAAATAGATCACATACGACAATTGTGTGCGAAAACGATCGTGGTCAAAGCGCGATGAAGCAGCTCAAATGGTAGCCAAACCAGGACTAACGGCCAGGAAGGTTCTACTGTGCATTTGGTGGGACTAGAAAGGAATCATTTATTATGAGTTGCTTAAATATGGCCAAACACTAAATTCGGATCTTTACTGTCAACAACTGGATCATTTAAAGCAAGCGATTGACCAGAAACGGCCAGAATTGGCATAAAAGGAGAGGTGTTGTGTTTGATTAGAACAACGTCAGGTAACACATGACTATAGTGACTTCCCAGAACCTCCAGGAGGTTGGTTTAGAAATTTGGATGCATCCATCATATAGACCAGACCTTACACTAAGCAATTATCATCTTTTTGTTGCACTGCAAAACTTTCTTATTGATAAGAAATTGACATTAAAAGGAGATTGTAAAAATCGATCACAAGAGTTTTTCGCAAAAAGGGCTAAGACTTTTATGAGACAGGCATTATTAAGCTACCTTTAAAACGTTAATAAATTAACGAACAAAACTGTGCATATTTGATCAAAATCAGACAACCAGAAGTATGTTAAATAAAGGTTTGAAGTTAACGTAAAAATAATGGATGACTTTTTCCCCAACCTAATATATTAATGACCTACCTAACGTAATTCGTTTTTCTAAAATCTTGCTGTTCGCTGATGATACCCAGATTTATGGTCACTTTTTTCTATCAGACATCTTAGAGGGTATCAATAAGATGTCAGAAGAGGCCCAGAGGATCGCGGACTGGGCTAGTTTGAATGGTCTAGTCTTGAACGACCTGAAGACGAAGGTTATATTGTTAGGCAGCGAGCAATATATCAGGACGCTGATGACTGCGGACTTACCTTTTGTAAAGTTAAACGGTATCGATTTGCCATACTCCAACGAGGTGAAAACCCTGGGCCTTACCATCACCTCAACCTTATCCTTCGGTCCTCATGCTATGGCCCTTCAAAAGAGAGTAAATTCCACTCTCTACTCTCTTCGAAGGTATCGTAGTTCGTTGAGCTTCTCGTTGCGAAAACACATGGTTGAAATGATGATATTTCCGATCTTAGACTACGCAGCTCCAGTGTATGACGCCCTGGACAAAACCCGAGTAAAAAGCCTGCAGGTATCGCAAAATGCCTGTATTCTATTCGTTTGTAGGAATATTCCCTTTGCTTCTCACGTAACTCCGTTCAGGTTGGAACTGCGCTGGCTCTCCGCGGAATCTCGTCGGAGATATCTTACGGCCGTACTTGGCTACAACGTCATCGCCCGGAATCGTCCAAGTTACTTGGCCAGTTCCTTTACCCAGTCGTCAAATTCAGCTGTCCGACGGTCAGAACGAAATCCACCATCTGCTCTATTGCTTCCGAATCACCGTACGCAGGCATTAACGACAACTTTCTTTATGAGAGCCACCCGCATTCTAAACGAGACCCACACAGTCGACTTTTCACCGTTATTGGTTGATGAATTTAAGTCTAATCTTAGAAATCACCTATATGAGGTGGACCAAAGGGATTGGCGCATGAGAATCGTAAACGAGGGCCTTACTCTCGACTAGAATCGCGGGTGCAATTTGAAATTTGAATTAAAATCCAAATTTAAACTAAATTAAATTAAATTAAATTAAATTGAATCGAATTAAATTAAATTAATCCAGTTAATCTATGATGCTATTCCACTTAATAATTTTATATGTTACTACACTATCTGTACATCTACTGAATTTCTCTTTTATATTTATACTAAATCTATGTAATCTCTATTCACGCCTGATGGGGTTCTACCCCAAGGTTGCAATAAAATAATCAATCAATCAATCCTATACTACCTTCAGAGCGGAGAAGAGAAGCACACTTGCGTCTCTCTCCCTCCATCACCATGACCTAAGATGAAAAGAAGAGGAGAGGCAACTTTACCCCCTCTCTCTCTCTTTCTTTCCTACATAGTGCATTGCCATGCTCTTCACAACAAGATCGCCTTGTGTTTACGCGCAAGGGCGTTGTTTTTTTCCTTTGTTTTTTATTTTATGTTACTTTATTTTAAATTTTTTTTTCCTTTTTTTTTTAATTTTTTTTTTAATATTATTTTTTTTTATTTATATATATATATATATATATATATATATATATATATATTATATATATATATATATATTTCTCTTTTTTTTTCTATATTAATAAATAAACGCGCTCTGTTTTCTCTCTCTTGTGTCGTGTGATATAATTTTGATGTGTGTTTGAAACGTATATGTGCCCTACTCTGTCCTTTATCTTTCCTTTCTTTCTTCCTCTCTTACTCTCCCTCGTGTGTAGGCAAACAGCGTCTTCTAGTTCGAACACGTTTAAGCATTCGTATCTATTGTTCTAGAAATATTTATATGACGCAACTTTCAATATTTTTCCTTCCTTTTCCTCCTTTTTTTTTAATTTCACCTTTTTGAACGGAAACCCTTTTATGTATTATTTTTGTCTCCTTTTTTTTTTTTTTTTTTTTTTTATTTATAAATTGTTTTAAATTGTAACACGATTTTAAGAGAGAGAAGAAAGAACAAAGATTTACAAGAGATCAGAGCCTTGCACACCTTTTCTACGTTTTTTCCTTTATATATATTTTATTATTAATTTTCCAAGCACACCTTCGATAAGAAACAGTTATCGAACATGTACTTACCTATTTTTTTTAATATATATATATTTTACTATTATATTTTTTCAAACAAACTTTCGATGAAAACAGTTATCGAATATGTACTTACTTTCACCTAGACTAGCTAGTAGCCCTTGACTACCCTGCTCTTTTGTCTCACCCATGTTCGCGTTTTCATTGTTCTTGCCACCTTCTATTGTTCTTTGCGTATTCTTATCTCCTCGTGCCAACGCTGTACAGATACGTGGATTTCTGTCGGTATATTTTCCCTTTTTTTTGGCTGCTTCTGAAGTAGTTGAAGCTGAGATTTTAGCAGGTGTTTACTTCTTTTCCTTACTCAATGGAACACTGGTGCAAGTACACACACGTGCAAACCGGCGATAACTAGGTTAGATTTTCTTCTTTCCAAATTCACTATTAAACTAATTAACTTTCGTTCACTTGTGCAGTGTAAGCGTGTCTGGGGCTCATAACCTGTTAAGGTATGGCTGATAAATAAGACAACGCAGAGTTAATATTAAAAGTAAGATTTATTATAAAAACGGTGAAAAGCAAGAACTGTTGAACCAGCCGAGAGCTAGGCCGAATACAGAATAATGAAAGGGTGCAACAACGCCCTGTACTAAGGGACTGTGCGGCCCATAGGAAAAGTAGGGGTAAAGAGTAGGGGTGACGGAGTGAGAAGACATAACGTCTCTTATATACGCTATTCTTAACACTATACTGGAAATGTCACTTTATTTCTGAAAAAGAAGAAGAAGTACGTCACTTGCTAACTGACTTAGACATTCTAATATGTGTCGAAACATGGCTCACCAAAAACACCGAATTTCCTGGATTTAAAAAACATTCCCAAAAAATCGGCTACATTCAAGAGGAGGAGGTATACTATTTTTAGTACGCAAAAACTTAGTGTGCTACGAAATAAAAAATTTAAGAGTACCGGACATAAGTGTTGAATTAATGGGAATATGTATTCAAAATGTTAAACCTGCCATTGATACATTTGCGTGCTATAGAGCACCAGGTGGAATCTTATCTGAGTCAAAGTGGGTAAATACGGTTATTAATAATATAGATATTACTAAATTTACTCTCAAAGCGGGAGATTTTAATTCCCACTATACAATCTGGAATTGTCCAAAAAATGATCCTAATGGTGAAAGTTTACTAGAAAGTATTAATAAATCTAATCTTTTATTACACAATACAGATACTTTAACATACATTCGCGAACCAACTAACTATACATCCAATTTAGACCTAATTTTTTCTAGTTTTAATCTAGCTGATAAATTACATGTACAGGTCAAAGATGAAACTTGTAGCTCTGATCACTATCCTGCTAATATAAACATAAATATTCAAAAATCAATTTATAATAAAACAAGTTTCAGAGTTAAATCTATGAAAACTAATTGGACTCTTTTTCTAGAATTATTGGAATTAAATTATGTAAAATTATTTACTGTAGAGTATGAAAGCTCTAATGCAAGCTAAAAATATTTAATTCTCACTGATTTAATAGTATATGCACTTCAAATAAGCACTCTAGAGAAAAAACTTGCTTATTTATTATTGAAAGTACAATTGAAAATAACTAGTATTGTTAAACTAAAAAGTTGTTATAAAGAATTTTTTTTGTTACGGAATTCCCAGCAAGAAAAAATAAAAGTAAAGTCTATTGCTGTGTATTTAGTTGTACAAACATAGCTTGTCGTGATGAAAAAATTAAGTTTTTTACCTTCACGTAAGTATTTTCAACAATTATTTTTTCTGGTTATTATAAATTGTTAAATCAATAAATTTACTCATGCCTATATTGTTTTTGTGTATTGTTATAGCTATTGATTCAACTCGAACTTATTTAAAAAAAAATAAGTATTCCTAGTCCAAATCTTCCTTTAGGATCATCCAAAGAATGTGCTTGTCCTGTAGATCAAATAAATTCTCGAGAAGAAAGAATACGTAGAAGATCAATTAAATTAGTGACAGTTAATGATATTGCAATACTGCAACAACATATTTACAAATACTACTTAAACCAGCCTTGTATGAACCACTCATTCCAATTATTCGACCATTTTTAATATTCCACCAGTTATTTAACGTGGATTTCCTTTAATACTTGAAATTTGTAAACAAAAAGCTAAAATACTTATAATATTACAATCACGACTTGGTACTTGCCCACACTTAATAACATGTCAAGCATTTAATACACTTTCACCACCAACAAAATTTTTATTGCTTGGTTTTGTAATATGTTTATCTAATATACACACACACATAAACATACAATATGCGTATATATTATATTGTATGTATACTTCGCGTTCGTACTACCCTCCTGAACACTATATGTACGTATTAAAAATGTAAATTAAAAAATAGACAAGTATTTTAATAAATAAAACGTTCATTCAATAATTAATATTTATTATTTGATTAATATTAATTTTAAAGGAGAGTTCATTTTACGAAGCAAACAACATAAAATGAAAATTATATATATTTATTATTTTTATTACTTTTTTATAAATATGAACTATCAGATTTGTACGGCATTGATTTTTTATAGAAAAATGCATTAAATAAAAATAAACTATCTAAAAGCCGTACAAAAAAATGTCGTACTAAATATCACCCAAAAGTACATTTTTTTACATGGATTTTTCTAAAGTTTTTTTCCTCCTATAGACCCTTGGACCAAAAAAAATTTACGCGCATGTGGAAAAATGTTATCTATGCATAAAATACTTTCAAAATAAATTAATTTTATGTAGTATTAGATCATCCTCCCAGACCCATGGAAAAAGGTGGATTTTAACCCTCGATTTTTCTCCCTTGTTGCATGATTTTTGTACGGCGTTGATAAACAAATAATAAGAATAGGTATCGAAATTGTATGAAACCAACGCCGTTCAAAATCAAATGATTTAATTGACCCAGGGTTTTGTCAGAAAATCAAAAATTTTTTCCAACTTTGTGACTTACTATTTTTTAACGGCACTATGTGTTTTCTCATTATTTTCGATGGATCTATAGGTGGTAAGAATGCCGTACAAAATCATTTGATAAAAAGCACCCGGTTATATTGTGCTTTTTAATTTTCACCTGCACTCAGTTGGACAACTTACAAGTAACGGCATAGTGCTAAAGATTATTATTTTATGCCTCTTTATCGTCCCATATAGGTTTCCTGGGGGATTAAATGACCCATCGATTTTTTAGGTCGGGCCTGTAGTCGGGCCTATAATAATATACACAGAAATCCTGATTTTTGGTGGGATCTAGAGTGTGATAAAGCTTTGAGGCTCAGAAAAGCTTCTTTTAAAAAATAGCGGTTTTCCAAAAGTATAAATGATCTTATAGATTATAAAAAGAACTGTGCTATTGCAAGACGTTTATTCCAAACAAAACGTAGAGAAAATTATAAAAAATTTGCAGAGAAAATCAATATACATACTAGTCAAAGCTACGTTTGGAATTCTTGTAAAATAATGAGAAATAAATACACAAAATAAAGCCTTGTCACACAACAGAAAACGATCAAACCGATGATAGTTGATGATAGCTTATTAGGTACAGCCTTAAATAAAATTAGTCCATGTTAGTGCCATACTGATCCTAATTTTTTACCAAATTGTGAAAAGAATTAAATGCTTAGTAAATCATTTAATTTCTTAGAATTTAATATTGCCTTAGATAGTAGAAACATACATTCTAGTCTGTGTATGGACGGAATAAACTACGAAGTGCTAAAAAAAACTACCTATAAAATATAAACTTATCCTATTAGACATATTCAATGAAATGTATAGTACTAATAGTTACCCTGTTTCTTGGACAGATGTATATGTACATTTCGTCAAAAAACCAGATATTAAAAGCATGAGACCAATAAGTCTAACGCAGTGTCTATGTAAACTCTTTGAAACGTTAATAAAAAATCGATTGCAATGGTGGGTTGAGCAAAAAAAAAAATTCTTCTAAAAAGCAGAATCGGATTTAGAAAAGGGCAATCAACATCAGATAATCTATTAAGTCTAGCCCTTCAAGTAGAAGAATCATTTATTAACAATAAGGACATTTTAGCTACTTTTCTTGATGTCAGTGGAGCATTTGACAATGTTGACATTGAAATTCTGTTACTTAAACTCACACAAATAGGCTGTCCACAAGAATTGACTAAATTTATAAAATTTATTACATTTGAAAGATCTATATACACTGATAAAACAGGTAATGAAGCTAGAAAAGTTTATAAAGGAGTGCCTCAAGGTGGTGTGCTTAGTCCCCTACTAAACTGTATATATGTTTCTAACGTTATTGATAGGATTCCAAAAGTGTAAAGATATCACAATTTCCAGATGACATTGCTCTTTACTGCAATAGAGGTTCTTTTGAAACAAGTAAAAGACTGCTTGAAAAAGCGTTAAAACAAATGTTCGAAGATCTTTGTGAATTAGGGCTCTCTTTAAGGCAGGATTTTTCAAATTTTTTTTTTCGATTATTCGTAAGTAAATATATTTAAGAATACTCTCTGAAAATTTCAAAACGATCAGAGCATCCTAACTGTACTTTTTCGTTCCTCGAATCTACCCGTGCGTGGGTAAAAAAAGTATTTTAAAAAACTTTAAATGCGTTTTTCTCGGAATCACATTTTTAAACCGCGTGTTGTAAAAATCTTCAAAACTAGCTATTCGATTCGTCTTAAATTTTTATCACATAATCTATACGCATATATCAACCAGTGGTAGCAGATTTATAAAAAAATTATCATTTTTACTATTTTTTTTTTGGCAAGAAATGAGAAAAAAAAATGAGATTTTTTTGATAATTTTTTTTAACTGACGCCATTTTGTTATTTTTGCTTGTAAATGAAAAAATCTGCTACCACCGGTTGCTGTAGTCGTTGCGAACATAAAACTATTCGAGTTTTTCATTTCAGATAATCCGATGTCAAGATTTCTACAACACCGCAAAGGCTAGACTATTTTTAGGCGTTCAGTTCAAGGGCCTTTCCAATGTATATAGAGCGTATAAAATAAATAAAAAAAATTTTTTAATGTACTTTTAGAGTACATTTATTAAGCACAACAAACCCTACATCAATATCTTTTTGGAAGTGAGAAACAACCTAACGAGGAAGGAAAGTGAGGTGCAGTGACAGTGGGGAAATAATAGATTGCAAGGATAGGGGTAGGAAGAGCCATTAAGGGCACGCGAAAGTGAGTGAACTTGAAAAGGGAGGTTAGGGAAAGCTGCAATATGAGCGAGATAGAAAATGTGGAGAGGAGAGACGCGAGCGCCAGCAGAGAGTCGCGGCGGGAGAAGGAAGATGTATCGGAACTGGAGGCAACGACCAGCAAGAGGAGGAGGGGACGACTGCCAGGCGCTCCCAACAAGAAAGGAAAAGGGAAGACACCAATCAGCAGCCTGGACAAGTTCCTAACAGCGAGCGGGACGGAAAGGAAAAATGATGGACTAGGAGAGGATGATCCCGATAGTGAGCTAGAAGAGATAAATGAAAATGAAGTGTTCCTCTTAGGAAGCAAATTCATGACATCATCAGAGAGCAAAATGAGAGAGGAAAGAGGAAAAGGAGAACGGCAAGGAATTAGAGAGGCCGGGAAAGCAGCAGGGGAAACGCTGATGGGCATGGAAGGGATTATGGGAGATGTGGTGGGGGATGGGACGGCGAGCGAGGAAGAGAAGGAAATAGCGGTGTGAAATGGGTTTACGGGAGACGAGGGGGGACGGCAAACGAAGAAAGGGAGTTGGGAAGGCCATGGACGCAAACACAAAGGGGAGAGCGTCGAGGCACGGAAAAGAGAGTGGAGATGACGAAACAGAGATGGAAGGAGGAGTTGAAGGTGTCGTGGAGAGAGGTAATACAAAGGGAACTCAAGACTGTGGTAAAAGAGGTGAAAGAAGTGCTAGAAGAAAACGAGAAAAGGAAAGAAAAGTTGGAAGAAGAACTGGAAATAATCCAGGCTAGGTGGTAGGAAGAGCAGGCTAAGTGGGAGGAGCAGTGCAGAAAGAGAGATCAGAAGATTAACACATTGAAAAGTCGAATTAAGGCACTGCAAAATGAATTAATAGCAGAAGAATTGAACAAAAGTGGGAATGAACAAGGAAAAGGAAATTGTAATGGAGAAGGGAGAAAGGGAGGTAACGAGAATAAAAATGTAGGGGGGGGAGACGGACAGAAACAAGAACGGAAGAAACGAGGGAGAAGGGGTTATTGGTAATTTGAGTATAGTTAGCGACACGGAGTTGGAGTGTTCGTCCACGGGAGGTAAGGAACGCACGAGAAGGGGGGAAGGAACGAAGGTGGTGCAAAGAAGGCGCAGCGAAGAACAGCTGGTGCACTCAGGCAGATTTAGTAGGGGCGAATGGAAAAGAGAAAGAGAGGAAAGACGAAGGAGAAGGACAAACATTATGATGCAAGGAATAGGACGCGCAGAGAGACTCTCGGCGTACGGAATCGGAACGATGATCCCCCGTCAAATAGGAATAAGACCGATCATCAGGAAGTGGATATGGACGGAAGATAGTCTAGTGGCGATCTTGGGAGGGGGGGAATTCATTAAAGTAAATTTATAACATAATATAATCAATTTATCTCCATTATATATTTAATTTTAAATTATTTTATTTATTCAATTTAATTATAGGACAGAAGGGATACCGAAGCATTTGGAAAGCAAGTAGAACGAGGAGAGGAGAGGAAGGGTTGCGAGATTCCGGCTAGGAAATGAGATGAGGGAAGAAAGATATTAGGAAGAGGAGAAGAGGAGTAGTGGAGGTTAGAGTGAGTATAGAAAAGAAGAGCGTATGGAGATAGAAGCGCCAAACAACGACAACGGGAGGGAGAGTGGTTTGAGGGAAAGTGAGATAAGACGGTGGGTAAAGAAGGGCACTGAAGTGAGCGCAGGAGAGGTAGGTGTGGATAAGGAGGAAAAGAAGAAGGACAGAGGGAGATCGAACAGGGCGCTGACCTGGACAAGGCACAGATCAGATATTACAGGAGCCATAAGAGAGATAATATCGAGAAAGAGAGAGTTGAGTTCGCCAGAGGAGAGAGAGAAGGTGACAAAAAAAGTACAGGGCAAATGGAAGGTGGGGGGTCAGTAATAGAGGGGTTACAGGAAAAATATGCGAATAAGACGGATAGAGAGTTGATGTTTATTATGATGGAAAAAATGATGGAGGCGGAGAGAGAGATAAAGTAAGAGGTTGCAAAATTGAGGATGGAGATAAGGGAAGAAGTGGCGAAGGAGATTGAAAGGAAGGGAAAGGAGTGGGAGAGAAGAAGTCAAGAGTTAGAAATAAGACTAGAGGAAAAATTGCTGGATTGGAACAATAAATTACAGGAATGGGAGAACAGAATAAAAGAAGGAAACAAGGGGGTTGTGGGAAGCAGTAGCGATTTAAGAATGGAAGCAGGAAAACAAACGGAGGTAGAAAAATTGGTAAAAGAGGTTGAAAGAAGATGTGTAATAATAAGGGGGCTAAAAAGAGATCGAAAAGGTTTGGAGAAAGAGATGAAGGCCTTTTTTAAGCGAAAATTGGACACAGAGGTGAAGGTAGAAGAAGTGAATCTGATGGGGTATGAAAAGAAAATTTTAAGAGTAAAACTGAGCAAGAGAGAAGAAAAGGAGAGTATTATGCAAAATAAGAAGAAGGTAGGAGATAAACCGGTATATATTGAGCATGACAGAACAAGGGAGTAGAGAATGGTTCAAAGAGATATAGTGAACCAGGCGAGGGAATAAGGAAAGCAAGGAAGGAAGGTGATAATACGTTATAGAAAATTGGAAATAGACAGAGTGTGGTATAGATGGAGTGATAGAAAAAAGAAGCTAGTGAAGGAGAAACAGAGTTTTTATATGACAGAGGAGAACAGGAACTAGGTGGAAGGGAGAGAAAGAAGAGAAACAAGAAGAGGCAAGAAGGAGGAGGGAAAAAACAGAAGGGAAAAAGTATAGAGACAAAGGAAGGGAGAAGGGTGAGAATAATGGCATGGAATGTAGCAGGGATAAGGAACAAGGAGGAGGACTTTTGGGAATATTTGGAGAAATTTGATACATTAGGACTGCAGGAGACGTGGTTAGACAAGAACGGGTGGGAGAAGACGGAGGATTCATTCCCAAGGAATTACAACTGGATAGTGCAAGAGGCGAGGAAGGATAAAATGAAGGGTAGATACATGGGTGGAATGGTAGTTGGAGTAAAAAGGACTTAGAGATTGTGAAAGCAGAGGCAGAGAAAGAGGGAATTATTCAGCTTGAGATAAGGATGGTAGAAGAAATTTGGCACATAATAATTGTACACAATAAAGGGGGAGAGAGGGAAAAACTTAGAGAAGTGGAGGAATGCATAGAAAGGAATGAAGGAAAGAGTTTGCTGCTAATAATAAGCGATTTCAATGCAAGGATTTCGGATAAAGGGGGAACACGCTGGATGGGGGAAGAGGAGAAAAGAAAATCAAAGGACAGGGTGATAAACGCACAGGGGTATGAATTGCTGAGGATGGTAGCGGAGAACAGTCTGATGATACTGAACGGAAGTAAGAAAAATGATGAAAAGGGGGAATGGACTTTTGTAAGCAAAATAGGAAGTAGCGTCATAGATTATGCGATAACGGATGAAGAAACATGGGATGAGATAGAAGAAATGCAAATAGGAGAGAGAACAGAATCGAATCACATGCCGATAGAAATAAGGATAAGGGAAAAAATAGTGGATAGTCTAAAGGAAAGAAAGAAAAAGGAGAGGATTGAAATAGAAGACTGGTCAGAGGAGGGAATAAGGAAGTTTAGAGAAAAGCTAGAAGGTGAAAAGTTTGGTAAAGAAGGAGTGCAGGAAGAGTTAGTAGAATTGATAGAGAAAATAAATAGTGCAGTAACAAAAAAGAGAATAGAATCAGGTAAATGGGGAGAGGAAAGGAGGAAATGGTGGGATAGAGAATGTAGAGAAAGAAAAACGAGCCTGAATAGAAAACTGAGAGAATTTAAGGAGGGAAAAGTTAAAAGGATAGAATATGTTGAGGAAAGGAAAAGACACAAGAGAAAATGCAAAGATAAGGAGGAGGCCTATAGGCAAACAGAAATTAGGAAGATTATGGAAATAAAGGATGAGAAGGAGATTTGATGATACATCAGAAGGGAAAGAGGTAAAAGAAAAAGGATAGAAGAGAATATAACAATGGAGGAATGGAAACAACACTTTATGAAGCAATATGAGGGGGCGGGTGAGAGGAAACGACAGGAAAGAGGGATAGAGATAGAAGGAGAGGATACGAAGAAAATAGACATAGGAGAAGTGGAACAAGCAATAAGGAAACTAAAGAAAAAGAAAAGTCCGGGTGTAGATGGGATAAGAAATGAGGTGTGGATATATGCGAATAGGGAGGTTAGGGAGAAATTAAGAAAAATCATAAATGATATATGGAAAGGTAAAGGATGGCCAAAAGAATGGAAAGAAGGAATAGTATGTCCAATTTTCAAGAAGGGAGATAGAAAAGAAGTAGGTAACTATAGAGGAGTGACATTGATGTGTACAGCATACAAGATATATGCAGCGATAGTGGAAAAGAGATTAAGGGAGGATGCAGAAAGGTTAAAATTAATTCCAGAAACACAATCAGGATTTAGAAAAGGTAGAAGTGGAATAGATAATATATATATTTTGAAGACGGCAGTAGAAAAGGCAATAAACAAAGAGAAAGAAAAGCTTTTCGTAATGTTTGTAGATCTGAAGGTAGCCTTTGACAGGGTAAATAGGGAGAAATTGATGGACTATTTGGAGAAAAAGATGGTGGATAAAGATATAATTTACAACGTAGGGAAGATATATGAAGAAACGAAGAGCAGGGTAAGAGTAGGGAAGAAGATAACAGAGGAGTTTTGGACTGAAAAAGGTGTGAGGCAGGGGTGTCTATTGAGCTTACTCTTGTTTATTATATTTATTGCGGACATAAAGGAATATTTACGGAGAAGACAGGAGGGAGGAATAACGATAGGAGGGAAGAGAATATACACCTTGGCGTACGCAGATGATCTGGCGATAATAGCGGAGACGGAGGGGGAACTAGAAAAAATGATGAAAAGCATCGGGAGATATATCAAGAGGAAAGATCTGAAAGTAAACACAGAGAAAACGAAGGTAATGATGTTCAGTAAGGGAAGGAGCAGAAAGAAAAGAGAATGGTTCTATAATGGGAAAGAGATAGAGGAGGTAAGCGAGTTCAAATATTTAGGATACACGTTTAGGTACAACAACAAGGAAGAGTCGCACATTCAGGACGTAAGAAGGAGAGCAGCAGCAACTATGGTACAAGAATTGAGCATTGGAGAGAGGAAATTTGGTGGAGACTTTAGAAGGAGAATGATAATGTTCAATTCGATGGTAAAGAGTATATTCATGTATGCAGTGGAAATTTGGGGGATAGAGGGGAGGAACGAGTTGGAAAGAATACAGGAGAGGTACTTAAGGAATATACTAGGACTGGATTTAAGTGTACCGGGATATTTGATAAGGGAGGAAACGAAGGTGGAAAGAATAGCAGTGGAAGCAGGAGTAAGGGTGATTAAGTATGAAGAAAAGATTAAGTGGGCGAAAAATGAACTTCTGAGATATTGCAGGAGAGAGATGGATAGGGAGAAATGGGAGGAAACGAGAATGGGTAGATTGAGGAAAAATGTATGAAAGAGCAGGACTAAATAGATGGGAAGCAGAGGCAAGAGATGATAACGGACAGAATGTGACAGAGATATGGAGAAATAAAGTGGTAGAAGAGGAAAGAAAGGAAAGGGATAAAAGGATAGAAGAATCAAAGTACAACAGGGAATATGGAAGATGGAGAACAGAAGGGATACCAAAATATTTGCAAGAAAAAAGTAAAGGGAAAAAATTGAAAATGATGGCAAGATTCAGATTAGGGAATGAATGGAGGGCAAGCAGATACTGGATAAAAGAGGATGAGAAGATTATGTGCAGTTTGTGTGGGATAGAGAAAGAGACAGGAATGCATGTGATGAGGGAATAAAACTATTCGGAAACGGAAGAAAGGATAGAAGTGTTGATGGGAGAGGGGGGAAAGGGAATGGAATGGATGAAGGAATTATGTAGAAGGAGAGAGCGGTGTTAAAAGGATGTGGTAGTAAGAAGAAGTTAATAAAGGTGTACTTGTGTATAGGTGTATTTGTAAAAATGTATATTTGTAAAGAGGTATTATATTAAAACGGGTCGACGCACCCCATGTATCCCGAAAGGGAATCATTATTTTAAATAAAAAAAAAAAAAAAATTATATTAAAATTTAAACTTAAAATATGAATTTTATTCATTTCTAAAAAAACTAAATATTTTTAAAATCGTTTACCATTTTACTTTTTTGTTTAAATTAATAATAATAATTATACAGTAACTTACAATTTTAAATCAGAGTTTTTCAATTCGAAATAAATTTTTATTTAAATTTTATTCTTTATTACTCCTGACATAAAAGGTACAATTAATTAAATTTACTTTCAATTTTTTATAAAATTTAACTTTTATTACTATTTATATTATTAAATAAATCACGATGGAAGCAAATGGGGTAGGGAAATGAAGGCCGCAATGGAGAGGGCAGGAGAGGGTCAGATTGGAGAAGTTATAAGAAGAGGGAATGTGGAAGAGTGGAGGATGAAGGCGGGAAGAGTGGTGCAGAAGCTGGCGGAGCAAGAGGTTCAGAGGATGTGGGGAAAAATAGGCGCCTCAAGGTTTTGCATAGAATACAAGGAAAGGAAAAAGACACCGGGAAGGGAAGGGTATTGAGACGAAGGAACGACGAGAGGAGAAAACAGGGAAATATGGGCAAAGATGAGATGCAGGAGCGTAGGGAGAGAGGCATGGAAGGGCTTCAGAGACACGATGTGCAAAGTATGCAGGAGTGAGGAGGAAACCTTAGGGCACATAAGGGTATGCGAGGAGGCCCTAAGGTGGATGGATGAGCAGACTCTTAGGAACTTTAGAGAATGGGAAGAACAGCAGAGAGGGGACCCGGATGGTGGGTGGGAGAAGGCGTTGGAAGGGAAAGTGATAGTAGAGGAGATGTGTGAGGTAGCAAGGTCTTTTGAGAGGGTAGCGAGGGGAAAAGAATAGGAAATAAGTAGTTATAAGAAAGTAGGATAAGGAATATGTGACACTGTATGTAGCAAGGAGGCTATATTGAAACCCGCGAGGGTAGACATGGAATAAAGTTTATCAGTAACCAGTATCAGTATTAAATAAATCAATTTTAAATAAATACTAAAACTTTTTAAATAATTAAATAAACTTTTAATTACATTTTTATCAACTTTCACTTTAATTTAAAAATTATTTATACAATTTAAACTAAACTTAAAATGAATATTTCAAATAATTCATCCATCACTTAAAAATTTTAATAGACTTTATTATTTAATTTATTGTTAATAAAGTATTTTTATTTAAACTAAAATCTTATGTGTAAGCACTTTCCAAAACCTAAACTATATTACGACTTATTTCATTTTATTGAAAGTGACGTGCAATTTGTACACATTTTATAATTTTATTCAAATTTAATTATTCATTATTTTAAAAAATTGTAATCCATATAGTTCTTAATTGAAATATATTTTGACTTGAATTAAATTAAAAATAATAAATGTAAAATTTATTACTTAATAAAATTTTTTTAACAGCAATAAATAAATTTTTTATTTAAGTTTATTTTATAGTGGATTATCAATTACCTTACAAATTCCTTTAATTTTATAAAATACCGCCAAATCTTCTAAATTTAATGATTCATCATTTAATATCTTTATATTTTAAATTTAAATTATAATTAATATAACAGATCATCTAAATTTACTTTATTATCTAACATATTTTAATACAAAAATTTTTAAAAATAAAATAAATACAATTAATATTTCACCATTTAATATTTTAATTTAATTTAACTTATAAAAAAATGTATAGTTTTTAATTATATATATAAAAAATATTTTAATAATAGCTATAAATATTTTAATTTAATATTTTAACCGCTAATGCTGGCACTAATTTTTTTCAATTTTTATTATTATAATTTAAACTAAAAAAATTTTCATTTCATCTTAATTCTAAATAATAATTATCATTCAATTTTCAAATTACACTTATATATAATTTTCATTTTATCATTTATTTTCAAACAAAAATTAAATTTTTATTCGTTTTATCAATTAAACTAAATTTAAATTTTTATTCTAAATTTATTAAATAATAAAAATAATTAATTTTTTTAATTACAATTAAATAAAAAGTTTATTTTACGTGAAACTTTTTAGTTGACCCTTTACAATATCAATTATTTTAAATTATAAATTATTATTAAATAATAATAATAAATATATATGTATATATATATGTAAGAAAGTATAGTATACTTTCTTAATATCATTTGAATTTTCCCGCGCACTTAGACTAGCTGACAAGAATCTTAAAAAGGAAAGGTAATACACGTGGCGTGATTTATTGCGCAGAAGTTAACCAAAGAGGTTTTGGGAATTTCTTTCCCTTGGCACTAGACGCGTTAAGGTGCGTTCTCACTAACGCGAGGAACGGGCCGCGGAGAAAGGAATGGGCCAATGAGACTTCGTGCGGAGGAAAGAAACTTCCGATTTTGTTTTCGATCCCTTGGGACGATACTTTATTCCTCGGCGTGGTGTGCCACGTGTTTACGTACAAAGGTTACACAGAAAATAATGTTGTGCAAGAGCGCGATGAGAAGAATGCGACTGGACGGTTCGACGGACGAAGCAAGAGTGATATTTTTCTGCGTATGCACCGCCGCGGCGATCCAGGCATCCGGAAGTAGAGAGAGCAACGGTCGCAGACGTCACTCTTCCGCTCTGACCAATCAAAGGCGTGGTCAGGCCAATCAGATGCCCCTGCGGAACCGCGTCACGAGGTGCTTGCGTATGTTAGTGCTGGCGGCCGAGAGGTGTCAGCACTTTTCCTGCGCGCGCTGCTACAGCTGCGCGCTGTTGGCCGAGAGGTGTCGGCACTGCGCTGGTGCGAGACGCCACAAGGTTTTACTAAAGAAGGGAACAATAAAGTGAATAATAAAAATTGAATGTTGTTTCGGTATTTAAAGGTAAAATAATTAATAAAATAAAGTATTATTTGTAAGTTATAATAAAATTTCTATTTTACAGTGAAACAGTTCTGTGTATTTATTCATAACCTCCCTACCAAAATAATAATTGAAATTAAATAATTAAAGATAGAACATTATATATATATATATAAATTTATTATATTTTGACATGTAAATTTTACTACATTAATTTATATTTAGATATATTTATATAAATATGTATTATATAAATTTTTATTAAAATATAGCAATAGGCCTTACAGTAACTATTTACTTTATCAGTATATTCATACCAAATAGAAGATTTGTAGGATATTAGTTAATTATTTAATGCTATGTAATAATATATTATAAGATATTCATATGATTTTTTAAATTTTAGGATGTCTTATATATTATTTTCTATCTGAATATTATTTCAATCCAATAGAATATAAATTTAAAATTACTAAATTAAGATTTTTTAATATAAATATTTATATATGTATTTTAATTATATATTATATTATAAATAAAATATAATTATACATATATTTATGTTTTAATAATATTCTTAAAATTGTTTTATTATTATAAAATTATATTTTTAATATTAGCATTTAATATATATATTTGGAGAGAGTGTGGTCTCCACTAGAGCGAAGGTCAGTGTCGGATAATAAGAGTAAGCCGTTATGAATGCCAGGTCAAAATATAGTCTTTATTGCTTTCGTCTACAGTAATTTAATATCTTTCGTCTCGTCGTTTTTCAAGTCGGATTCGAACTCATCGTCGTTCGGCTAAAATCGGCCCGGGAGGATCGGGCCTCCGGCGCGGTGCATGTCTCGGACGACCGCAGCGCTGCTGAGCGCGCACCGCCACCGCTACTCCCCCACCAGTGCTGGACGCCACTGGCGTGCGGAACGTTACTTTTTTGTTGAGTTTGATGGTAGGGGGGTGGAAGGATTGGCCGACTTCAAGATTGACCGGGGTGGTCCTTGCGCAGTGTGTTGCGCTGGAGAGCTTGAAGGGCGCGGAACTCCTGCGGATGGCGCTGAAGGAGTGCCGTCTTGAGGCTGGTCGGCGGACTCCAGGTAGGCCGGTTTCAGTGAGGCGGTCGAGAGGGTCCTAGGCACTCCGTCAACCTCGACGAGGTACGCCTGCTCGCTGAGGCGACGAAGGACTCGGTAGGGGCCCGTGTAGGGCTGGTTTAAGGTCGATCGGACCGTCTCTACCTTCCTGAAGACAAAGGGACAGGACCGCAGCTCCTCGTGGAAGAATGGCGTGTGCGGAGGCACGTGCCTTGAACCGGGGACGGCTCGCAGCTTCCTGATCAGCTTGCGGAGTCCCGAAACGAAGGAGGGAGCGTCGGTGTCCGTGCGGCTCTCTGCGGCGAGGAGATCTCCGGGAACGCAGAGGGAGGCGCCGAAAAGCATCTCTGCAGGGGACGCCTGCAGGTCTTCCTTGACGGTTGTCCTCAGACCCAGAAGGACTGTAGGCAGGGCTTGCGGCCAAGGCGTGGGAGAGCAGCACATCAAGGCCGCCTTGAGGGAGCGATGCATCCTCTCCACCATACCGTTCGCCTGAGGATGATAAGGCGTGGTGTGGATTCTCTCCGCGCCGATGATGTTGGCTAGGGCTGCGAAGAGCTTTGCCTCGAACTGCGGCCCCTGGTCGGTCGTGATGGTCAGCGGCGTGCCGAACGAGCTGACCCAGTGCTTGTAGAAGGCCCTGGCGACGGTCTCTGCCTGCTGGTCGGGCAAAGGAACTGCGAGCGGCCACCTGGAGAACCGGTCGACTACCGTGAGGCAGTATTGAAAGCCCGCGTGCAGGGGCAGCCTGATGAGGTCCAGGTGGAGATGGTCGAAGCGAGCATCTGGGGCTGCGAAATTGCCTAGGGCTGCCTGGTTGTGACGGTGCACCTTGGAGCGCTGGCACGGCACGCAGGATTTGGTCCAACGGCTGACGTCCTTGTTCATCCCGGGCCAAACGTACCTCTTGGCAACAAGCCGCGTAGTTGAGCGGACGCTGGGGTGCGAGAGGCCGTGCAGCGCCTCGAAGACTTGTCTCCTCAGGGTGCGCGGGACGTACGGGCGGATGGAACTGCCATTGCGCGCGCAGAGGAGAGAGGTCCCGTCGAAGTCCAGCGGCTGCAGCGCGAGAGAGGCGTTGTCGAGGAGGTGCGGGAGGTCCGGGTCCTTGGCCTGCTCCCGGGCGAGGGTGGCCGCGTCTACGGCGGAAGGCATCTTGATTGCCTCGACCCTGGAGAGAGCGTCTGCTGCGGTGTTATCCAGGCCCTTGATGTAGGCCAGCGTGATTGGAAACTGCAGCAGGTAGTTGAGCTGCCTGGCTTGGCGAGGGGAGGCTTTCTCCGAAGGCTGGTGGGCTGCGAGAGAGAGAGGTTTGTGGTCGGTGAGCAGCGTGCAAGGGTTCCCCTCGAGGATGCCGGCGAAGTGTTTGACCGCTGCGTACGCTGCTAACAGTTCCCGATCGTAGGTGCTGTATCGCCGTTCGGTGTCCGAGAGCTTCCTGGAAAAGAATCCGAGGGGCTTCCAACGTCCGTCCGGGTCGGATTGCTCCAGGGCGGCTCCGATAGCCACGTCGGATGCGTCGGTGAGTAGACGGAGGCGGGCGTCGCGACGCAGGAATGATGTTGCAGTGGCCTCTGCCAGCGCCTGCTTGCATGCGTCGAAAGAGCTCTGCGCGAGGCTCGACCAGGCGAGGGGGACTGGCTTCTTCAACTGCAGCAGGTCCTTAAGGAGGTCGTTGAGCGGGGCCAGGAGGCGCGCAGCTCCAGGGATGCAGCGCCTGTAGTAATTGATTAGCCCCAGGAAACGGCGGAGCTGCCGTGAGTCAGTAGGTCGAGGGAATGCCCTAATGGCCTCGATCTTGCTGGCGGGAGGGCGGCAGCCCTCGGCTGAGACGACGTAGCCGAGGTAGATGACCTCCTTCTTGGCCAGCACACACTTGTCCGGGTTGATCCTGATCTGGGCCGACCGCAGCGTGGAGAGGAGCGTCCTGAGGTGGTCCAGGTGTTGGTCCTCGCCGTGGGAGGCGACGATGATGTCGTCCAGGTACGCTCGCGCGAAAGGAAGGTCTCGGAGCAGGTGGTCCATGGCTCTCTGGAGCGACTGGGCGGCGTTGCGCAGGCCGAGCGAAGACCTCGTGAATTCAAACAGGCCGAAAGGCGTCGTGATCGCAGTTTTGTGCGCGTCCTCCGGGGCGATCGGGAGCTGGTAGAAGGCCTTCTTTAGGTCGATGACCGAGAAGGTGTCTCCCTGGAGTTCCAGCAGCATGTCCTCTATGATGGGCAGCGGGTACTTGTCGGGCACGGTGCGGTCGTTGAGCTGGCGGTAGCCCCCCGTGATGCGGTAGGAGCCGTCCGGTTTTGCCACCAACAAGAGCGGGCTAGCCCAGGAGCTCTTGGACTCACGTACGATGCCCATGTCGAGGAGGGCCCGGAATTCCGCGCGGGCTGCTTGAAGGCGCTCGCCGTGGAGGCGGCGGGGACGTGCCGCTGCTGGAGGCCCGGAGGTGGTGATGTGGTGGCAGACGTCCAAATTTGGCAGGGCCACGGTCGTACTCCCCGGAGTGGCCAGGTCCTGGAACTCCCGAAGGAGGTCCGCGAAAGTCCCTTCGGCGACGGTTGGCGGGATGATGACCGCGACCGAATGAATCTGGGCCGGGAGGATTGTGCCGGCCGACTGGTGGATGAGGACCGCGTCGAGGAGCCTCCTGTTCTGCAGATCCACTGCCAGGCCGAAGTGGGCGAGGAAGTCCGCTCCCAAGATGGGGTCGTGTACCTCGGCGACGATGAACCTCCAGGAGAAAGGCTTCGGGAGGTTGAGGTCCAAAGCCATCACGTGAGTGCCGTAGGTGCTGATGGTGGAGGCGTTGGCTGCGCTGAGAGTGAGAGTTCCTCGCCGAAGGTCCCGCTTGAAGAATGCGCGCGGCAGCAGAGAGACTGCTGAGCCCGTGTCGATGAGGAACCGGAGTTTCGACGTCCGGTCGATGACGTGCAAGCGCTTTCCGGGAGTAACGCCGACCGCCGCTGCTTGCGGGGGCGGGGGCGTAGTTAGTTTTCCGGCGGCTTGTAAGAGCACGGCGATTCGCACTGATCAGCGTCGTGCCAGAAACGACGGTGGTACCAGCACCACCCTTCGGGTGCCCGCCTGGGGGTCGACGGCCGGCGAGTCCGCGATCGGGCGGGGGACTGGGCCCTGGCGCGTCTGGGACCGCGGTCCTCCAGTACGGCGGTCAGACGCTCAATGGCTGGCAGGAGCTGGCCTATGCTCGCTTGAAGCTGCGTGATAGCCCCCAGAAGCTGTGTGGAAGGCGCGGAGTCGCTGGCTCGACCGCCCCCAGAGTGCGAAACGGGGCGCGGGTTGACAGCGTGGATCGCCATGTCTGGGCCCATGAGCTGGTCTGCGAGCTGCGCCAGATCTTCCAAGGAACTCGTCCTCGTCTGGAGCGCACGGCATAGCCGGCTGGTCTGGGGTGGGAGGAGGTCCAGCCATTTTATCTTCAGGGCCTCGTCCGGGATGGCGTTGTTCGCCAGCCGCTTCATGTGGCGCAGGAGTTGCGAAGGCGTCCGGTCTTCTAATCGTAGCTCGTTCAGTACTTGGTGTAGCTGCCTGTCCTCTGAAGCTGCTAGCCGCTTCAGCACCGCCTCTTTGAGCGCCAGATAACGGTCGGATATTGGCGGGCGCAGGATGATGTCCGAGACCTCCTGAGCGACCTCGGGCGGTAGGCTCGCTGTCAGAAGGTTGTACCGGCTGCGATCGGAGAAAACCCTGTTGGCCTCGAACGTGGCCTCGACCTGCGCGAACCAGAGCCTCGGGTTGAAACTCCAGTAGGCAGGGAGCACGCAACGCTCGACGGATCCCACCGTAGCGAGTGTCTGCGGCGGGCTCGAGATGCCTGGCGCACCTGACACGAGCTTTGCATCTGCGTCATGTGACAAATCTCTCGGCGGAGCGCCGGAGTGGGAGTGAGATACGGCGACGCGCGGTGCATGAGGCCGCTGTGGTAGTCGGCACGCTTCGAGCCGAATCGGTTACCGAGAGAGAGAGAGTTTTCGGTCCGTTCCGGCGGCTGTCGGGACGTCGGTTCGGCTCGGCGTCGCGGCGCAAGCGCGGTGAGCGTCAGGCGGACAAAGACGAAGAGGAAGTAACGTCCCTGGTTTGAAAGAAACCGGTAAAAACAAAGCGAGGGAAAAGAAAACAAAGAGAACAAAGTAATTGAACAAAGGAAATGGACAAAGGAAATGAACAAAGGAAATCCTGACGCTCTATCCTCCCGACTCCAGGGATTCTGCTGGAGGCTGGAGGCCGAGAGTCCTGCGGTTTTTGGCTGGTCAGCGGCGTCTCGCTGAGTCCGGTACCCGTGGCGGGTTCTGCGCGGAACTGGCCGTTAACGACGGACGGCACAAAGACACCTAGCACTAAGAGCACACACAAAGACGACACTAACTAAGTTTATCACGTAAATCACAAAAAAAAATCACGTCGGGGTCACCACTTTGGAGAGAGTGTGGTCTCCACTAGAGCGAAGGTCAGTGTCGGATAATAAGAGTAAGCCGTTATGAATGCCAGGTCAAAATATAGTCTTTATTGCTTTCATCTACAGTAATTTAATATCTTTCGTCTCGTCGTTTTTCAAGTCGGATTCGAACTCATCGTCGTTCGGCTAAAATCGGCCCGGGAGGATCGGGCCTCCGGCGCGGTACCCGTCTCGGACGACCGCGGCGCTGCTGAGCGCGCACCGCCACATATATATATATAATTTTATTTATATTAAAATTTTATATTAATCAATTGTAAACATATTAATCTCTAAAATTAGTGTATTTTAATTAACTTTTATTGCACTAATGAATTCTATAAAAAATTAAAATTTGATTGGAAACTGAGTATACCAAGTGATTAGGCAATTTTCATTTTTTTTTTTTACATCGATAACTCCAACGAGTGTCTAAACAGTAAACTTTCATTCAAATTAAAAAATTTTACTTAAAATTTTAATAAAGTGTTGTGTAGTGTGCGTGAGAACACTGGTGATATCATAAAGGTCGATATAAGACAGTGTGAATAAATATACTGTAATGAACGAAAAGAAATATGGATGTTAGAATTAAGTGTAAAGAAGTATATTGAAATGAATGGTTAAAATAAAGATGTTGAAATAAAAAGTCAGAAAATTTAACAATGAAAATATTAGGTTAGACTTGAATATCAAGCGTCAAGCTCGTAGTTCAATTTTATGTCAAACGTAGATATAACATATTAATATATATTTTTTTAAATTAAAAAAAAAAAAAAAAAAATTTAATTTATCAAGTATGAGGAAGTAATCATCTAATTTAAAATACATTACTGATTCTAACGTTTATTACATCTATTATGTACTGAGTACAGGATACATAATATGATTTATTATGTATGACAATAAACTAAAAAAAATTGTAATAAGTTTATAATATAAAATAGAACATAAAATATCAAGAGTAAATCGACTTAGTATGACTCATATTTATCTTTTTTCAATTTTACAAAAAAGAAGCAAAAACATAGGAAACGTTTTCTCGTTATTTTAAATGTAGAAAAATAATGAATCTCTGATTAGTAGAGAAAATAATGAAATTTAGGAATAAACAGAAGAAGCAATGTGTTCGGTGCTCTTATGTGAAAAAATGTGTAACTAAAACCAGAAGAAATTTCAGACGTAGATAAAAACAGAGAATAATCGCTACTCGAAGTAAGCATATAGATTATTTTTAGAATAAGACAATTTTAATAAAAGTAGAGCAACAGGAAATGTTGTTCTTTTCTTTGTTCTATTCTGATGGTGTGAGTACAAATCATGAAAAAGTAAGTGTACAATGCGTGTGTGCACGTTGTGGCGTAACCGAACAAAGCAACATAAAATTCATTGTTATCTGCGATGGAAGGGAGTAGGGATTTTCAAAGAAAGTAAATGATAAATAAGAAAACGACGAAAAAAAAGTAACAATAAATAATAGAAAAAATAAAAAATTAGTTAGAATTTGATAATGTTAACATATCGCGTGTGTTACGTCCTAGAGGACGAATTTAGTTAAGTAGTATAAGTAATGCCTGTTTATGGTCACTCTGCTTTCACCGAGTTTAACCGGGACCAGGCTGGTTCGTCTCTCGTTTAAAACAGTGATATAGTCTGGCAAAAAGCGTACGATAAGAGGGTGGATTGAGGAAGGTTTTGAAGCAAGGGAGAAGATTAGTGGACCGCAGCTCTGATTTAACAACAATTTAATGATAAAAATATGATTGGTGACTTACAGTATTCGGTACAGTTGCTGGTTGCTTTCGAGATTGCACAGGAGGCTTGGGCTGGTTTCTTTCCAAAGGGGTCGAGACACTCAAAGACCCGAAAGTTAATTATTTGTTATAACTGATCAGTCGGTTAATATTCAAATATTGAATAGCTAGTAGCTAGTAGTAATGATCAAGGTATAAATTGAAGTCAACTATAAATTGAGGTCGAAATTGTAAGTAGAAACTTTAAGTTAAAAGTGAAAACTGAAACTGAAGTGCTTAAGTGAAAACTAAAAAACTGAAGTGACAAACTGAAGAACTGAAGTGAAGTGTTGAAGAGAAAAACTGAAGTGCGTGCGGGGGCGATGGACTCTGGCTTTTATAGCCCCCGAAAATCCTTCGTGGGAGGGGTAGCTCTGGTACCCCCACTCTTACGTCTCTAACTGGCCCAAGCGTCCTAGGCATCCTCGTTCGAGAAAATTCTTATGTCCTCATGGACTACTAATACATTTACATCTCTAATATATTTTTACGCATTTCACATATACATAATCTTGTAGCTTAATATTAGTGCATTTATATCCTTCTTATATTCATTATACGTCTTTTGGTCAATCATTCTTAATTACATCTTATTAATCCTTAATCAATCATCAATGTGTTATTCTCGAACGATTACATTTCATTATCCTTTAGTTAGCTACATACTAGGTACGATTCTAGCGACGAGGTCTATCTATTCTTTATTCTAGGACATCTTTATTCTGGGCTATCTTTAGTTCCGCGTATTTAGTCGTTCATTCGATCAGGCACATAGTTTCGCAAGTTACATCATCTCGGGGCGAAAATATCTAAGAATTGTCTTTGGTTCCAGAAAATTCTAGAGAGTAACGTTTCCGTTGGGCCTACGTGACATTTACCAGCGTCTCTTAGCTTGGCGACACTCAGTCGCGGGAAAAGGTTTTATGGCTTGAGGGGGTTAATATTCGGTTGCAAGGGGGGATGGTCATTTTCCATGATTTAGGTAAGGGTTGCCTACCTGCGTCGTAGGTGGGATTTTTATGACAGGCTTCATATGTATATGGCATTGTGGAGGTGGAGGGAAACTTCAGGGAGGTCCCTTTTATTAGTGCTGCTTTTCAGTATGATTTATAAGTTAGCTAATGGGTCCTTGTAAAGAAATTGGAGCATATTTGGTGGCTATTAAAAACCTTTTCGTCTGTTGCATTCTGAGTTTCGAATTTGACTCTTTCCCTTGACATTTATTTATTTTTTATTGCCCTTAAATATTTGTTAAGAGGAAGGTCCCTGTTCAGCAATAAATATTACTGGCGCCACGGAAAAATCTTGGAGTGGCGTCGGAGTTTAATACGTAAACCGGTATTTATTCTTTTTAGGAAAACATTCTTCGAGGGATGTTTCTATCGTTCCGACTTGTGCTTTGCACGGGACAGTCCTTCCACTAGTTTATTTCGATAAAGAGAACGAATGTTCGAGAGTTACGGGTCATAATTATTCTTCTATCTGTACTACTTATAATTGTTTCTATTGTTATTTGGTGAACTACTGGAAAGATGTCTCGCGCAACTGGATTTGAATCACTGCGAAAAATTTGGGTAGCGAATCGTGGCGGAACGTCACACCTCCCCTCTTAGAAAAAATAAAGTTATCGTGAAGGCGATGACTTTATTTTTCACTAGACGTATGTGTTTGTTAGTGTGGGTGTTATCAAAGATTTTCTATTACATACTACTGTACGCAACGGCGCTCGTTGGTTCTCGCATTCGCTTGTGACCTCTTGATCCTTCTGTAGTTTCACGGTGTTGTATTTTCCAGCTATGTTTTCTTCGGTTTGGTTGCAGCGCAGCTGACCGTACTTAGTTTGCTTCGCGTGGTTCACAGCAGGTAACCGATGCATACGTGGCGGAGGACTTGGTGTATCCTTTTACTAGTGAATTGGCCAATGCTTTTATTGTTCTGAAAATGACAAATATTGTAATGCATCCGGCGGAGAGAGAGCCGAAATTAACGAAACCATCCCACACTTTCTTTGCGGTGGAATCTGCTATTTTTCCCAACGTATCTTCGGTTAGTAGATTTGCGAGGTATAGCCCGTCGGTTAATTGTTGTCTACCTGTGACGGTTCTTGCTATGTTATTCGTAATAGCCTGCTGTTCGGAGGGGAACATTAGGTGATCTTTTAATTGTTCTATTTGTTGCGGTGTGTAAATACCGCTAGTGGCGAGAGTGTTTGGGGCGGTATATTTCCAAGAGAGCCTTGCTTTTGGTTTTAATGTTTCTGGCGTAGATACATCTATCGGGTTTGGGGTTAATCTAATCCAACCATGTTCCGATAAGTATTGTGCGGGCAATAGCAAATTGCATTCTCTGCCGCTGCCTACTTTCTTGAGGATTCTGGTTTTCGGAGTTAAGAAGTATGATTCGTTTCTAAAGGTTACCGGTAGTTCGTCGTAACATTCCTTCGTGTGACGAAACGGTACATTAACTGGGGTACATTTTACTATGTGTATTACTTCTCCTGCCTGTACTGCCGTGTAGCCCGGTCCTTTCATGACCGTGTATGCGAATTCCACTGGATCCTTTGTAGCGTAGGCGAGAGCGTTTCGCAATACTTGCTGTTCGAGTTCACATTTTTGTGTCACTACATTGTCGTACAGCTCCGTTACTTGTGCTCCTAGGTACCTTTCGACGAAAACAAATTTTGAATTGACATATGCGAAGATGTCTAAATTTTCGGTAAGTATGGGTTGTCTATGTCCGTTCGATTCACCGGGTTGAAGTTCCATGACGAAGAGTTTCGGGTGTTCCGTGCGGAGGAGAGTGAAGCCGCATAGTCTTGTTTCCGTTGTTCTGGCCAAGGCGAAGGTAGTTTCTCGGGTGGTGAGCGAGTAGACTGTAGGTGCACGGGGGTCGTTGATGTCGGAGATTTTATCAGCGGGTCCTTCATATAAGATGTCGTAATTTGCGAAGTCGCATGCATGACGAGAGGGTGGGGAGTTCCAGAATGTGTAGCCGTTATCTAGATCTAAGCAATGTCCGTCGCTAAGTTGGCATGTAGTACCGGAATGTAGTCTGACTTTCCCTGAAGAAGTCCTTACTGGGACGTATCCTGCTCTTAAAGTTATTCTTAGATTGGCTGGGACAACCACTCCTGACCAAGATCCGTATTGATCCGAATATTGTGAGCCGGCACATGTTCCGTCGATGCCTAATTTACCGCACAGGGTTACGGAGCGGGCGGTGGTGCTGTTTACCTTTAGTCCGAATAACGTTAATCCGTTTCCGAGTGTGAAGGTACCGGTCTGATGCATGATTTGGCATTGTTGAAGAGTAGGTTCATAGAGATATTCGGCTACGCCGTTAGTGACCATCGATACGTGCGAATGTGCGCCACAGTAGAGTACTGTGCGTGCCATTTCTATCTTGCACTGGATGAAGGGGATGACTTGGTACTCGACAGTTTGGAGTAAATGTATGTGGGTGCGTGTAATGTTTAGGCGACGCGGTGAGATATCGCAATCGCCCACCTCACGGAGCGAAACTGTTGTGACATTCAGCGAGCCGCTGCCGCAATCAAAACCGATGAAGGCTTCTGCGAAGTGTATGAAGGCGAGAACCAGGAGCGTGCGGTGCGCCATTCCTATTTACAATCACGTGTCTTATAAAGTAATTTTCGAAGAGAAGGGGATGTGCGTGTACATTAGCGATTCGCAAGCGGAAGGTCTGGAGTCTGTTTCGCAAATGTTCAGAGGGGAAAACCTTGGGTGGGTATCTGTATGTAAGGGTGGTGGATCGTCATTTCTCTCGTCAGTTAGTTCGTTTGAAGTTATTATTTTCTTGAAGTTGGGTTAACAGGAATGTCGTATTTTGACAACATTCTAAGGATAGCTCGATCTATTTCGGCGAGATTTTCTAGATGGATCTCCCAAAGTTTTGATCCGTACGTGCCTGCGGCCGTTGAGGGGGGGAATGGTAGTCCCATTCGCCTTGAGATGGGTGGTCCGAGCGCTGCGCCCCTCCCGTCGCTCCTTCTTCGGGACCAGGTTCGGGTATCCAGCGTCTGTTGGGCCTGGCACGTGCCTTACTGGAGGGTTCCGATGAGGGGTTGCCTTGAGAATTCGGGGGTGGAGAAGGGGCCTCCGTCGGCTTCCCGGCTCCATTCGGTCGTAAACCTTCTTTTATGGTTTCCATTTCTTGGGTGTTCTGTTTATTTGTATATACTTGAGTCAGGTGAGAGAAATGACGGAGTGTAAAGAATATATATATAACCTGGATTTACGTTTTGTAAACCTTCAACCTGTCGACGTGCACCCTTCTGGTTTTTCCCTCTTTTAATTCTATGATCGCATTGTTATTTTCTAACAGTTTTACTAGTTTAAAGGGACCATTGTAAGTATTACCGAATTTACCCTGTTTCACTGCCAATAGGAAGACATCATCTCCGACTTTCAATTTCTGTGATACAACCTTTTTATCGTAATATGTTTTGCTTTTGGCCTTTGCCTCTTCCAAGTTTTTGTGAGCGAGATCTTGTAGTCTGTCTATTTCGTCAAAAAGTTCGTTCAAATATTGCGCATAGGTAACGTCTACGTCTTCCTCTATAGGAGGGGAAGAGCTCGGCAAACGGGCGAGTCGAGCGAAAACCAGTTCGTACGGAGTGTGCTTTGTTCCTTCATGTACACTAGTGTTGTATGAGAACATGGCTGAGTTTAACCATGAATCCCAATCGTTTCCTTTACTATTTACATAAGCGTTTAAATATTCTAATAGAACCTGATGAGATCTTTCGAGTGATCCGTTGGATTGGGGGTGATAAGCGGTTGTAGTAAATTGTTTAATATTACATTTCTTGGCTATTTTTCTGAATACGGTGGATATGAAATTTCAACCTTGATCAGTAATTATGGCACGAGGAGCTCCAAAAAGGCAAATGTATTCTTGGTAAAAAGCTTCGGCGGTAGCTTCGCCGCTGATTGATGCTAAAGGTATGGCTCGAGAAAATTTTGTCAATAGATCCTGTACAGTTAATATGTATGAGTTTCGTTTGCGGGTCATGGGGAGAGGCCCTACGATGTCTAAAGCTACTTTATCAAAAGCTCGACCGGGAGTATCGGTGAGTATCATTGGCCTTTTTGGTTTTACTCGGGTCATCTTTTTCATTTGGCACGTTTTACATTTGCTTATGAAGTTCCTGACGTCGTCTTTCATGTTTTTCCAAAAGTAGTAATTTCTAATGCGACAGTAAGTTTTGCTCACACCTTTATGACCTCCTGTAGGGGATGAGTGATATTCCTGTAGTATGTTAATCTTTTCGTCCTCAGAAGGAGTACGAACTAATGATTTGCAAATGATTACAGCTAGATTAGTTTCGGAAAATATTTGTTTAAGTTTATTTTCTATTGTTTTCCATGGAAGATCACTCATGTAATTTGTTTTTGAAATGCTCATTGAGTTTAATCCTAATTCGGTAACTACGTCGAGTAATGATTTAAATGCTTCGACTATGCTCTGTTTAGTTGGAGGATCGGCTATCGGTAGTGCTATTAATTTCTTATCTTTAGTTATGTTCGTTACTTTTGCTCTTTCGGGCATGATGTCTTTGAATATTGGCAGCATTTTGCTTTCATGGAGTTCCAAGGCGCCTTTATCAAGGGGTTTGCCTTGGTATGATATGAATATTACTAAATTATCCTTTCGGAATTTTAGGCAATCTCTGGAATCAACGAGTTTAAAGAGCGAAGTCAGAGCTGCGGGGCGGGGGACTGATGCGGTTCGGGTTCGTCGGAGTCCGAGGAACTTGAGGGAGAAGGGGATGAAGGTCTAGAAGACGGTGGCGACTGTGGTGGGGATGGGTCAGGAGAAGAGGGGGGATGTTCGGAAAGGTCAAGCGTGTTGGGACCTTCTATAGGCGTGTCGACCTTGGTGGTTGGTCTTTTCGAAGGAGGAGAGCGAGATGGTTGTTCTTCTTCGGTAGGTGAAGAGGAGGGGGCGTTGCGTTTGGAACGAGTGTGGATAGGAGCAATTACGTTAACTTCTCTATTTCCGAGTAGCATGGGTTTGATGCCACGGCGCGGTGGTGGGAATGTCGGTTGAATGGGGACTGTAATTCCATCGGAATTTTTCCCAAGTCCCTGACCTTGATATAGCCGTAGAGGTACATGATTTTGGAAATTTTCCCTTCTGTGTCCCAAGGGACTAATGCTTCTTTGGGTTTCGCGAGAGTGCGTCGGCATTCGCGTTCACCTTTCCCGGTTTTGATTATTTGTTCGTCTGCTTAGTTTCAGGTGCCAATGCCTAGTTAGAAGTTTTATCCTCATGAATTTAGCCACACGAGAGGTTTGTGGTAGTTTTTTAAAATTCGTCGTAAACTAAGGTTGAATTGTGTAACGCAGTGCAAAATTGCTAAACACTCTTTCTCTATTGTGGAGTAACGGGATTCGGCGGATTTCAACAGACGTGATGTGTAAGCGATGGGTAAATCCTTTCCTATTTCTCCTTGGCTGAGAACGCCTCCTATCGCGTTTCGATGCGTGGTGGTTATTGAAGGTTTTAGAAAAATCCGGGTGTTGCAGTATCGGTTTGTACATAGGGCTGTTTTCATGGTATTAAAAGCTTGTTGTTGGAGGTCTGTCCATTTAAATTCTTTATCTTGTTTCAGTAGATCGGTGAGGGGTTTGGCGATTTTCGAAAATTAGGTATAATCTGCGATAGTAGCCTACGAGACCTAGAAATTCTCTTATGTTTTTCTGATTTTTAAGTACAGGGAAATTTTGTACTGCTTTTAATTTGTCGGGGTTCGGTTTGACTCCGTCTTTTCCTATTACTGACCTAAATAGTGAACCTCGTTTTGCAAAAATATACATTTATCCGGTTGCAATTTTAAGTTTGCGTCTTTAATGCGTTTCATGATTGTCGATTTCTGCTTGTTCGTTAGATCCTTTGAGTAAATCACTTTCGTTAAGTAAACGATAGTTTTCGCCTATTAAACCGTTTAATTTTCATTCATTGTTCGTTGAAAGGTGGCTGGAGCGTTCTTTAAACCGAATGGCATTCTCCTGATTGGTATGACCGGAGTGAGTCGAGAAAGCTGTTTTGTGAGCGTCTGCTGGATGCATTTCTATCTGATGGAATCTGATGCGAGATCGAGCGTGCTAAAATTTTCGCGTTGCCTAACTATTAAGATTCTGTTATTTCGGTTAGGGTAAGCGTCGGCGATGGTCTTTTCGTTCAGTTTGCGATATCATTACTACACGCCAGCGTTTATTTCCCTGCGAATCCGGTTTCTTTGGCACAATCCAAAGAGGACTTTTTGGGGACTTTGAGGGCTCATTATTTTGTTGTCCAACTCGTTGTATCTGTGCCTTAATTTCGTTTTACAAGCTTCTGGATTGATTTGCCTTACTGTTGGGATTTCGTTGTGGTCAAGATTCTTGCTGTAACGTTCGTGCGCCAAGAGTTCGTTTGGTAGGTGAAAATTTTCGGAGTTTTATTTGCATTAGTTCTACACTGATTTTTCTTTTTCTCCTAGGTTATCCGTGTTTAGCAAAGAGGTTAAAATGACGGCCTTGGGTGTATTTGCACTACTGACATTTTTTAACTTTTCGTTCGAAGTCTTAGTTTTTCTTTATATTTCTAATTCAATTCCATTCTCTGTATTCCGCGTTTTTCGGCTTTTTGATCGAATTCTTCATTTATACTTTTAATTTTAATCTTCGCGCTTTCTTCTTGAAATTCCTACTAACTTATTCTTTTCACTATAATTTCTTCTGAAAACAATTCTTCATCATAATTCGACATTTTCCAACTTTCTTCTTTAAATTTTCTTCAGTCGTTTTTATTCTTATCCTCGTTAATACCCTAATTTCCTCTATTTTTTTACTTCTACTCATTTCAATCCTTTTTTTTTAATTTAATAGTTGGCGAAATACCTAACAATTCTCGAACGCCGATTTACGCGTGACGCGGACTAAATTCTTTACTTGTTTGGTAATTTTCCTTTTGTCCTTTGCTATCCAACGAACTCCTTCGAACGAAGGCTCCTTGTGTGGTTACGACTGACGCAGCTAATCACTTACTTCGCCCAATTCCAAAGAGTTTCCATTTTCTAGCGGGTGGACTAGGACGGTGGAATTCCTAACGGAACGGTTTTATCAAAATCGTTATAAACCTTGATTCTACATCTTCCTTCTTCAACATTCTACAGTTCTTTGAATTTCCGGGGCCTGCATTTCTTCCTCTTACTAAACCTCGGCGAACCTCTGGTTTAGAACGCTACTCTTACATTCGACGCTTGTTTCGGCGGGAGAAGTCTGATGGTTGATTCGAAAAAGGGGACGTTGACACCCTCGATTCTCGGTTCGGTTGTCGTTCTAGGTAGGGCGACCTTGTCTTCGAAAAATTCGTCTCCTAGGACACCGTCAGCTTGTAAACCTATGTTGGCCGGTCTACGTGAAAGGGTAAACATTTGCCGTCACGCTAAGTTACCATCCTTTGATTAAATTCCTGGTTAAACCTCCTTTCCGGAGAAGCGTCGAGTGATGTGCCGTTAATTTCAGTTTCGGGGGGAGTGCCGTCCATTTTTTTTTTAAATTGCTCCGGTGTCTACAGCAAGGATGATTTTCCCTACTCCCTCCAACCACGTGCTACTAATTTTGCTCTACCCCCTTGTCTTTTTGTTGAAACCCTTACTGGGAATTCGCCGGGTAAGGGGTTCCTCCCCTAAAAATTTCTCTTCTCCATAGTCTCGGATGATCGCGGACGGGAGTACATAGGGGTTTGAGGCTTCCTGTGCTGATAACGCGCGAATTTCCGCCGGTTTTTGGTTTTGCGCAGTTTGATTTAACGGGGGCGTAGTTTTCCGGGGGCGGTACAGCCTTTTGTGGATTTGCGCGGGGACAAAACGCATGGTAGGACGTATTTTCGGGCGGTAATTGTTTTGCCGATAAGTGTTTTGGGAATTATCACGTTGGTTTGTAACGGGCTTGTGATGGTGTGCGACGGGGACTAATTTTGTTGTTTGGGGTTACAGATGATCGTTCGGAATTCCGGTTTTCGAAGGCGCTCGGTTGTCTCGGCTGATCGTTGTTGTCCCGTTGGTCGATCGTCTGTTTCTGTCTTCTGTGTTTTCGCGATTTATTTCTGTAAAAAGAGGGTTGTCCTCTCGGCTGTGGTTTGGTTGAGTGACAAACCGATGTTGTCACTCCCCGCGATTTCGGCTGCTCGGTCGGTAGCTTCTCCTAGGTTGCGAAAGTCGTTTCTGCATACCCGTCGAATCGATGGGTGTAGACCCTTTTGAACCGACTTATCACCAACTGGCTAACTTGTCCATCCGCGATGATGGCGATTTCCATGGGATTGGTACGGAGGGAATTCCTTAAATCGGCTTCCATTCTTTGTTCTAAGGCTTGTGGATTAAGCTTTCATTACGCCCTTGTTCCCAACGAGTTTCGGCGACTCTCGAGTGTGGTTTTGCACGGATTGAATTTTTTTTAACTTTCTTTGATCTTCTACAGAATCGAACTCGGCGTTTGCGAAAAGTCGTCTGCGTTTCCGGTCAACCTCTCCTCAACGCGGCTTTACCTCATCGACCGGTTTTTGCAATGACTGCGCGGCCCATTGACAAGCTTTGTAGGTGTCGGTGAGAACCATCTCCGTTGATTTGGCACTTGTTCGATTTTTTTTAGGTGATCGGTGATGAGGTTGTGGGTTGTGAAATTGGCGAGAAACGGGAATGTGGGAGGGAGGAGTGTTGACGGTTGGGATTCGCGGGCTTCTCGAAGGCTTCTGACGCGTTTTCAATTTTTAGTTCCTCGTTTTGTCGTTTATCAATTCCGCGGCCTGTTCCTTTTCTTTGCATCGCTTTCCTTTCTTCGTTATTCGTTTCTCTTTTTTGTTCATTTCTTCCATCTTTACTGATTTCTTCCGTGGACAAATTAGTCTACCGCGGGTGCCCTTGCCATTTTCTTCACTTTAACGAAAGGCGAACTCGTTCCCATTTTGACACCATTTGTTACGTCTAGAGGACGAATTTAGTTAAGTAGTTAGTTGCCTGTTTTGGTCACTTGCTTTCACCGAGTTTAACCGGGACCAGGCTGGTTCGTCTCTCGTTAAAACAGTGTTGTGGCAAAAAGCGTACGTAAGAGGGTGGTTGAGGAAGGTTTTGAAGAAGGGAGAGTAGGGACGCAGCTTGATTTAACAACATTTAATGATAAATTATGGTGATTACAGTTTCGGTAGTTGCTGGTTGCTTTCGAGTTGCACAGGAGGCTTGGGCTGGTTTCTTTCCAAAGGGGTCGAGACACTAAAGACCCGAAAGTTATTTTTTTTAACTGATAGTCGGTTATTTAATTTATGTAGTGCTAGTAGTAATGATCAAGGTTAATTGAAGTAATATAAATTGAGGTCGAAATTTAGTAGAAACTTTAGTTAAAGTGAAAACTGAAACTGAAGTGCTTAAGTGAAACTAAAAACTGAAGTGACAAACTGAAGAACTGAAGTGAAGTGTTGAAGAGAAAATAAGTGCGTGGGGGGCGATGGACTCTGGCTTTTTAGCCCCCGAAAATCCTTCGTGGGAGGGGTGCTCTGGTACCCCCACTCTTACGTCTCTAACTGGCCCAAGCGTCCTAGGCTCCTCGTTCGAGAAAATTCTTTTCCTCATGGACTACTATACTTTACTCTTTTTTTTTACCATTTCACTTCTTTTTAGCTTTTTAGTGCATTTTATCCTTCTTATTTCTTATACGTCTTTTGGTCAATCATTTTATTACTCTTTTAATCCTTAATCAATCTAATTGTTATTCTCGAACGATTACATTTCTTATCCTTTAGTTAGCTACATCTAGGTCGATTTGCGACGAGGTCTATCTATTCTTTTCTAGGACATCTTTTTTGGGCTATTTTAGTTCCGCGTTTTAGTCGTTCATTCGATAGGCCTAGTTTCGCAAGTTCTCTCTCGGGGCGATTTGTTGTCTTTGGTTCCAGAAAATTTAGAGAGTCGTTTCCGTGGGCCTACGTGATACCAGCGTTCTAGCTGGCGACAAGTCGCGGGAGGTTTGGCTTGAGGGGGTTATTCGGTTGCAAGGGGGGTGGTCATTTTCCATTTTAGGTAGGGTTGCCTCTGCGTCGTAGGTGGGATTTTTTGACAGGCTTATTTTTGGCATTGTGGAGGTGGAGGGAAACTTCAGGGAGGTCCCTTTTTTAGTGCTGCTTTTCAGTTATTTTAAGTTAGCTATGGTCCTTGTAAGAAATTGGAGCATATTTGGTGGCTATTAAAAACCTTTTCGTCTTTGCATTTGAGTTTCGAATTTGACTCTTTCCCTTGACATTTTTTATTGCCCTTAATTTTGTTAAGAGGAAGGTCCCTGTTCAGCAATATTACTGGCGCCACGGAAATCTTGGAGTGGCGTCGGAGTTTTCGTAAACCGGTTTTTTCTTTTAGGAAAACATTCTTCGAGGGATGTTTCTTCGTTCCGACTTTGCTTTGCACGGGAAGTCCTTCCATAGTTTTTGATAAAGAGACGTTTCGAGAGTTCGGGTTTTTTCTCTCTTTATTTTTTTTCTTGGTGAACTCTGGAAAGATGTCCGCGCAACTGTTGAATCACTGCGAAAAATTTGGGTAGCGAATCGTGGCGGAACGTCACACGTGTATATCTCGTTTTTCAAATTTCTTTGACTCTGTGATCGATTTGTTATTTCAAAAATCACGTAACATCTTTTTTAAAATCAATTATATTTTTAGTCTTTTATTGATAATATATAATAAGAATTATTTAAGGAAATAGGCAATAATTGTAAAATAGTAGTAAAATGACGCACATAAAACTGAAGAAAATATAAGTCGAAGTAAATTATTATTTAAAAATTTGTCGAATGCACTAAATAATGATTTAAATGAAAATGCGTTAGTGATAAAAGCGAAACTCTTGAATTAAGTAATGTTATTAGACCTAAAAGAGCATCCAAAAATATGCGGACCATGAAATAACACAATGCTGTAGGCAATGTGTTAAAAATTAAAGTACAATTCTTACCCCGTTTTTGTAGTGGCTCGCGGATTGGGACCTCCGGAACACACACTTTTAATTGTCAATAATAAAATAATACTGGTCACGTAGAACATCACGTAGAACAAGTTTTATTACATTATTTTCAGGAGTTCTATTAATTAATTGTTGAGACGTAATATATATTTTTTCTGTTTTGAACAAAAAATACTATATGAAAAAAAAAATGAAAAAAAAACACTTTTTATATTTATTTGAAATTGGATAAAATTAGACGAATGTATGTTAACGACTAAATAAATAATGTAAAGTCTGTAATTAATTAAATAGTAGAACAGTAGTATTATATAATAAAATGCTACTGTATATGAAAGTAACGAACGACTCACGCGTATTCCTGAAAATTCTATTTTTACAAACAATCTATAAAGTGCAATTTACTCTTGTCTTTTAATAACTAAATACTGAAACTATTAACAATAAAACATTTTAATTTCTACTTCTACTAAATCAGCTAATATTTGGATATTAGTAAAATTGCTCGCAAAAGAAAAATAAATAACTAATATTACAGGTATTAACACTATAAAAATAAAATATATAATTCATATATCATTATATTTATTATTAAATTTAAACATATAAATGTACTATCAATAATAAAATATATTTCTACTTCTACTTTTCTATATAATCAGCTAAATTGATAACATTTCTCGCACAAAAGAAATAAATATTTATTCAATATTTAAAAAAATGAGTAATTATAATAGTATTTATATTATAAAAATAAATTAATAATTATTACTCGATTCATTAAAAGCAGTATTTTTGACACATAGCTACATATTGATCAAGATATGAAAGTCTTAACCAAAATATAATATAAAGAATTGTAACGATAAAAGAATTCTGGGAATAAACAGAAAGCAGTGTTTTGTGCCGTATGTGCATTATGTATATAAAAACAGAAGAAATTTAAAGACGTAGTATACGTTTAAACGCTATTGGAAGTGCGAATATAGATAAATTTAGAATGAAATCATTTTCTTGGAAGTAAAGGTACAAAAAATGTTATTCTTTCTTTTGTCCGTGTCTATAGTATAAGAAATGAGTATATGTATGTATGTGATACGTGTGTGTATGCATGATGTATGTGGTACGTTTATGTGCGCGACTTATTTCGTAACCAAAAACAAAACAAGGTCATCAAATCGATTATCTGTTATGGAAGGAAATAAGGATTTCGAAGAAAGAAAAAGGTAAGGAAAAAGATGAGAATAAATGACAATAGACGATAGAGTGAATAAAGACGAGGTCATTAAAACAAATAATAAAAAAAAAAATAAAATAAAAGAAATAAAATAATTAAATAATAAAATATTGTGTGTATATATCGTTTTCAGATTTTTTTGGGCTGAATAGATAAAATTAAGGAATTATAAATAAATTTTCTTATTTCGTTACCAAGGTAACGAAGTCACGCGTATTCTGCTAACAAATGATTACCGAGAAAAATATTAATTTCTACAGAGTCCGAGAACGTAAAAATCAGACGGACATTATCAATTATTGTACACATATACGTAAAGAAAGAGTATTTTTTTTAGTTTGAATTACGCGCGCTTTTAAAAGTAAGAAGGTTATAGAAAAGACGTTACGTGTACAGACCAAACTGAATATATAAATAAGAGAGACAAAGGAAAGAAAAGACGTTACGTATATAGACCAGATTGAATATTCAAACAAGACAGATTTAATAAGCTAAGAAAGTGAGTATGAAAAGTGAGGAATAGACATAATTGTCGCTTTTCTTTTCAGAACAAAAACTCGTACTATTCTGGAGCATTTTGTCTGAAAACACTCATATTTTGGTCATATATATTATAATATAGTTCTATATTGTGTGTGTACATTATACATATTACCTTATAAAATGGTTTATTGTTCGGCATTTTGTTATTTCAAGAATCGTGTTTTATAATTTGTAAGGAAAACAGCTTTTTAAAAATCAATTATATTTTCAATCTTTTAATGATAAATTATAATAAGAATTATTTAATGAAATAGGCACTAATTTAAAGATAGTACCTAATGAAAATAAAAGTTTAAGTCAATTTTAGTTCGATGATTTATCAGATGTACTAAATAATACTTTAAACGAAAATGAACTTGGTGATAATAGCCATATTTATGAATTGAGTAATGTTAGTATACATAAAAAAGCATCCAAAAATAAGTGAGCTCTGAAATAACAGAAAACCGTATGTAATGTGTTAAGAATTTAAATAAGATTCATACCCTTTTTTGTAGTAGCTCTCGTGGATTGGGCCTCTAGAGTGCACACACACACACACACACAAACTTTCAATAACCGATAATAAAATAATACTAGTCGGAGATAATATCAAATATTAATAAAATACTTTCTCTCAAATTTGATTATGTTTAATCAAAATTAATCTTTTTTATTAACGATCAATCCGCATAAAAAAACCACTGACTTTACGTAAAACTGATACAAACTTAACAACGAAAGATTATAACATAATACTCAACAGGGCAAACAAAAATTGATCGCTTCGCTACTTGATCCTATTTATAAGACTATGCCTGCCCCCACTTTCTTGACAGTTACTTCTTTTCTACAGCGAATCAGTTGTTAGGATATGCGAACTTTGTTCCTCATTGGATACTGATACTAACGCCCACGAGGCTCATTGGCTTAGGAAACTAACATGATCTGACAATTGCCTTCGATGACGATACTTTCAAAAGTAACAGAAAAGAAAAGAAAAGAAAATGGCTTAGTACGTTACAATAAAGATATAATTTTCCAAGAAAAAAGAAATTTGTGTATATAAGAAGGATCGCATAAATGCAAGGGTAAACGCGTATATTAAAATATATTATTTACTAAAAACTCGTTAAAATAAAAGAGAGGTATTTACTAGAGCAATAGCAACGTTTTTCTACACTTAAATCTATATTTATCTATGTATCTATACAGGGTGATTCTTGAAACGGAGGCGAGAAATAACTTTTTTATAAATAACAATAGAAAAAAATCATAGAGGAAAAAGTTAAATGGCAGAACAAATGTCAACTTTCTATGACCCTACTTTTCTTGAAAATGCATTGATGCACCCGCTAGATGCAGTTGCAATTTTTTTTTAAACAAAACTTTATATATTTTTTTTTACTCTGTTCGATTCCTTTTTTTATTCTGCGTTAAAAAGTACTAGTTAAAGGTCATCGAAATGTCAATAGCTTACAAGATATTCGGAAAGTCATTTCGTTTTTCTGTTGTATAAATGAAAATAATGTTTGCTTCGAGGTTAAACCTAAACCTTTCAAGTGGTCATAAATAGTTGAATTTGATAAAATTAATCTCTCATCGATCTCATGTTTTACTATTTGTCGTTTTGCAACAACTAATGCCATTATTGCGTCAGAGTTCCGTCAGGGTTGGAAAATACGACCTCCTCGATGGTCTACCACCTTGTCGTGGTGGGGAGGCTTAGGTGCTTCCACGGCCTTTGTGAGGGATTATTCCTTCACACTGGTGGGGAGCACTGACCAAGAGTAGACCAAGGTAGCGGTCATCATTGTCCTGTGGTCCTGACAGGACATTGCTCTGACTCAAGGTTCCGCCCTTGCCTTCGCCAGGCATGCCTAACACTTACTCCTTTTGCTGAGTGTAGCATGATCCTAGACCCTTGTTCCTCTCTTTTAATCGCTGAACCTTTCCTCTCCTCTTTTAACGGAGCTTGCCTCCAATTCTTCTTTTTAGAAACATGGACGTGTCACTAAGGAGTTTACTACAGGACGGGAGGGATACCCGATCCACGGCGGCTTCAGGGGGTGGTCTGACAGGCCCCCGGTCGTCGACATCCAGCGACTGTCATGAGCCTGAGGCAGGCAACCCGGCCTTGGCTCTAGCAACGGCGACGGGAAGGTCTCTGCAGGTGAGTAACCTGGCCAGCAGTGACAGTAAAACTACAGGAAAACTGAAGAACGACGATGGCGTGCAATTAGAAGAATGGCAGAAGGCTGCCCGCGCCATTAAGAAGCTTGGCCTGAGTGAATCATTCACAGTTGGCTCCACTCAGGGCAAGAAAAGAAGACGTCCGGTTATATCATCGGACGAAGATGAGGACCCAGTACCGGGATCTTCAGGAGAAGGAAAAATGTGCACAGTGAAACCAGTTTCAGTGGCTCTGACACCAGTATCAGTGGCTGTGACGAAAGTGAAAGTGGCACCTGTGAATAGTGAAGTGTGCTCGGCAACGTCGGTACGGCTACTAGAGCCGGGACGACTTGCCGAGAAGGCGAGAAGCTTGATCTCCGCGGCGGAGGAAGAACGAAGGAGGTCAAGAAATATTAAAGGAGATATATCTGGGCGGATGAAGGGCAATCTTAAAGGTGCCCTGAGCCTGGTGAATGAAATGGAGCGGCGTCTCCTTCAAGGGGACCAGAACCATTCTGAGAGTGAGGCGATCCAGGCCTGAAGGAGGGTGCTGAAGGATCTGGAGGCCCGTCATGAGGCCGCTCTGGAAAAAATAAAGACCCTGGAGCGAGGCCAAAAACCTAAGAAGTGCGCTCTGCCCGCTCCCTCTGGGGCTCAGAGTGAAGATAACATTAACGAGAAGGTGCTTGCAGAGGTAAGAGCTCTTGCAAAAACGGTCGCTGAATTGCAGCGATCAAGGAGGGAGGTACCGGCCCCGGCTCCGGCTGCGACTATGCCTGCGGCTCCAGCTGCAGTGGGGTTCAGCTTTGGGCTGGGGACGGGTAGCTCAATCAAGTCGGGAATAGGGGCTGCCCCACGGCCGGTGTCCGCACCGGGCGTAAGCAAGCTCCGTGCCCGACCCCGCGGAATACACCTGGGAATACCCAGGATCCAGCGTCAAAGGAGGACGCAAGTTTTACGGTGGTGCTTGGTAGAAAGAAGCGCAGGGCCGTGGCAAGGCTCTCCAAACCGGAGTCCTACCACGGCGCTGTCCCCAGCACCAAAGAGGCTCCTTCAAAGGGGACCGGTGCGAAGAAAGGAGCAAAAAATGCTCCTCCGGACAAAACAAGTCCAAAGAAGAAGTGGAACAAGAGAAGGGAGCGGTCGGCGGCCATCTCCCTTACGTGTTCAAATCAGATCTCCTACCGAGATGCTGTCCTCCGAGCGACGGAGAAGATAAATTTGAAGGAGCTCGGAGTGACAGACATGAGGTATAGGAGAGGTTTGTCGGGTTCCCTGATCTGGCAGATACGGGGAGCTGGTGCTGCTAAAAAGGCAGACGGTGTTGCGGAGGCCCTTAAGAGGGCCCTCCCTGAGGTCAAAGTTGCGAGACCTCAACGAATGGTTGACGTGCGGCTCGTCGGGTTAGACGTGGCGGTAACAAGCACGTCAATTAGATGTGCTCTGTTGGAGGTAAAGTCGGGCATAGACCCGAACTCCATCAAAGTTGGAGAGATCCGCGTGGGTCGTGGAAGGGCTGGGGAAGTAACAGTCTCCGTTCCCGTTGCCATGGCCCATGCGGCACTTAAGAAGGGAAAACTAGTGGTCGGGTTGTCGACAGTTCGCGTAAGGGAACTGAAGCAAAGACCACTAAAATGTTTTAAGTGTTGGGCCAGAGGTCATGTAGTGGCCTCCTGCCCATCGACAATTAGTAGAGAGGGCCTGTGCTTTGCATGTGGCAAGTCGGGGCACAAGGCCAGGGAATGTAAGGAGAGAAAGCAATGTTGCCCGGTATGCTCGTCCGCGGGACGCGCTCGGACAAACCACCAGGCTGACTCGTTGGACTGTCCGATTGTTCCTCCTAGGAGGGAAGAAAGGGCAGTGTCCTCCCCGAAGGCCGATGCGCCTAAGGGTAGTAGTGGGCCCGGTGGTCCAACGGAAACACTGGAAGAAGTGGAAATGGAGGCTCTCGCTCCCGACACCGCTGCACTCAAGGAGGGCGGCGGGGGGAAGGAGGGCCCCGAAAAGCCAATGGTTGTAGGAACCAACCTTGGTAACGATGGAAAAGGTCCTACAAATTAACCTTAATCATGCGCGTCGGGCTCAGGATCTCCTTGCGCAACGCATGGCGGAGCTTGAGGCCGGCATCGCAATTATATCGGAGCCGTGGTGGGTCCCCGAGGGAGATGGAAGTTGGTTTCCGTCCCTGGGTGGAGACCCGCTTTCTGCAATTTTCGTGGGCCGAAGTAGAAGGACATGTAGCCTGGTGCGACAGGGTTCTTTCTATGTCGGTGTCAGGTGGGGGGACACACTGGTAATATCAGTGTACTTCCCACCCAGCGGGGATGTAGCCTCATTCGAGGGGCTCCTTGACGAGCTCCAGGCACTTATTGCGGATTACCCTGCTCTCCCAGTACTGCTGGCCGGGGATTTTAACGCCCGGGCTCCTTACTGGGATCCGGATGGCAGGGGTAACCGTAGGGGTGCTCTACTCTATGACTGGGCTAATGGGCAAAACCTTCGGCTCTTTAATAGAGTTGGCCACCCCACATGCGTTAGATTTTTCGGGTCGAGTGTAATCGACCTAACGCTGGGCTCAGCCGCTGCTGGCGCCCGGATTTCGGACTGGAAGGTGGATGAAGCTGAGTCCCTATCGGACCACTCTATATCACCTTCCTCTATGGTCAGGGGCCCGCGGGGTCCGAGGTTCTGCACCTACGAGGGAGAAAGCTCCCTCGCTGGGCCGTCGGAACACTGGATCAGGATAGGCTGTCAGCGGCGCTCCTAACCGGGAATCTGGTCTGGCCGGACACCGGCGATGAGAGCGGTGCGGCTAGTCTGGTTGGATGGGCTCGGGACACCCTGAGGCAGGCATGTGACATGGCCATGTCCAGGTCCGGGGCACGGTTCAACCGAAGGAGAAATGCTCCCTGGTGGTCAGGTGAGATTGCCGACCTCAGAGCGTCTGCGACGGCCGCGAGAAGGCGGCTTACCAGAGCTAGGAGGAGGCAGAATCTGCAGGAGATAGGCCAACTCTTAGAGGCTCGGCGGGCCGCAAAAAGGCTCTTGCCAGGGCCATTAAGAGAGCCAAAAGGAGTGCGTGGCAGGACTTCTTAAGCCTGCTGAAAGAGGACCCATGGGGTAGACCATACAAAGTGGTCATGGGCAAATTGAGGCCCTTTACCCCGCCCGTCACAGAGATGTTGGAGGAAGAAGATCTGGAGCGGGTCTTGGCAGGGCTATTCCCAAACCATCCGGAATATGTCCCACCGCCGGTGGCCACTACTGGGGATGTTAACATCTCAGAGGAGGAGGTCGCGGCAGCCGCTTCAAGGATTGCGAGGAGGAAGGCCCCTGGCCCTGATGGGGTGCCGGGCTGTGTTGTGCGGCAGGCAGCGACACTTTGTTGCCGCGGCCTGGCGCGATGTTTCTCGGCCTGCGTGAACAGCGGCCTGTTTCCGACCGGCTGGAAGGAGACCAAACTGGTCCTCCTGAAGAAGGGAAGAGACAGACCGCTGGATGAACCTGGGTCGTATAGACCGATTTGCCTCGTCAATGAGGTAGCCAAGCTGTTTGAACGGGTCCTGGTGAACCGGATAAACAGTTACTTGGAGCGAACTGAAGCTCTGTCCCCGGCACAGTTCGGGTTTCGTACGGGCCGTTCGACGATTGACGCAATCCTGTCCGTCAAAGACTTTGTCGGTGCAGGCTTGCAAAATGGGAATGTTGTGGTGTTGGTCAGCCTGGACATCAAAAACGCTTTCAACTCGTTGCCATGGCCGGTGATCATAGAGGCTCTGGAACACAAGGGCCTACCGCCACACATTCAAGGAGTTATGCGCAGCTACTTCCGGGACCGAAAGTTGGTGTTTTGCCCCAGAGATGGTGGGCTCGCAAGTAGGACTGTACGATGCGGGGTGCCACAGGGGTCCGTCCTTGGCCCTACACTTTGGAACGTGGCCTATGACAGCGTCCTTCGTGTCCCGCTGGCTAGAGGCTCCCGTGTCGTCTGCTATGCGGACGACACGGCCCTCTTGTCGGTGGGGGCGAACCTGTCATTGGCCATAGAAAATGCTGAACGGGACCTTCGGGGCATCGTAGATGCGATCGAAGGATTAGGTCTCGTGGTAGCTAAAGAAGACGGAGGCGATGGCCTTCCCTGCCTCCGCCCTCCGTGGACGCAGGGGGCTGTTCCCCCCGAGATCAGAATAAGGGGGTCCTCTATCCCCGTGGGATCTAGGGTGAAGTATTTGGGGGTTTTGCTGGACTCAGACATGACGTTCAGGCCCCACTTCGAGTCCTTGATCCCGAGGATAGACGGAACCTTTAGGGCTATCCGGAAGATTCTCCCGAACCTCTATGGGCCAAGGGAGAAGAAACGGAGGCTCTATAGTAGTGTTGTACACTCAATGCTCCTATATGGGGCCCCCGTGTGGTGGCGCACGGTGGTAGAGGACCAAAGGGTGAAGAGAGCCGTTCGGGCTGTGCAGCGCAGAATCGCCATCCGTGTGTGCTGTGCGTACCGGACGGCCTCCTTCCATGCGGTCATGATCGTTGCAGGGATTATTCCCCTCGATCACTTGGCCCCTCGGCTGGCGGAAGCCTATGCCGCCCTTAGGAATCTGGAGGGACCCGTCCTTCCAGGCACTAGGGCCAGGCTGGGGGTTCTTGCCAGGCGCGGTGCAATTGCAGCATGGAGGGAAGAAGAAATTGAACTACTGGATTCCCCAGGCTCAACGGGGGTACGTGTGAGGGAGGCGCTGGCCGATAGGTTGGTTGAGTGGGTCGAGAGGCCGCACTCTATTGAGTCAAACTTTCGCACCACCCAGCTGATGACCGGTCATGGATGCTTCTCGGCATACGTGCACTGGATTGGGAAGAGAGAGTCCACGCAGTGCTTCCACTGCGAGGCGCCGTGCGACGATGTGGAGCACACGCTGCTCGACTGCCCGGCATGGAGTGACGCCAGAGACAATCTGGCTGCTGCAATAGGAGCGAGAAGGCCCACACTCCCGGAAATAATCAGGGCCTCCCTGGATACTCCGGAGGGGTGGTCCGCCTTCCAATCCTTCGCAGAACGCGTCGTAAAGACGAAGGAGGAGGAAGAGAGAAGAAGAGAGAGACGCAGAGCGTCTGGGAGCCTGCGTGAGGTGCCGCAAAGGAGTATGACTCCAATGCGGCCGCCGCGGGCAAGGCTTCGGCCAACCCCAGCAGCGTCTGGTCCATCCTAGAGCGCTGCTGTAATTATATGGAGAATGAGCACAATATGTGCATGGCGTCAGAACTAGAGTTGAAACTGCGCCGCGAGGCGGGTAGCAACGCTAGTCATCCTGGCAGAAAAGTCACAACTCTGGGGTTAATCTCTTTGAGGGGTGAAATATACTGAGGAATATTGACATACTAGCGCCTTATCCGCGTTTGTATCGACGGACGAGATCGGGGAAATACCGCCCCAGATCGCTCGGGATGGACACAGGGTGACGGGAATCCACCTGCGTGGAAATGCTGCCCGTCCACTCCCAACAGGTGAAAAGAAACAGGAGGTTTTTTAGTCGGTAGGCGATGTAATAGTACATCGAATCCGACACTCCTCTGGGTACCGGGCCCAGGGGGTCTTTGGAAGATTTTTCCTCCTGTCGAAAAAAAAAAAAAAAAAAAAGGGTTGGAAAATACGAAACGACCTTCCGAACCACTTATTATTATTTCTAAGTTTCAATCGTTAAGCATCCACAAACAAAAGCGGTTTATGTATTCATAGAAATAAAGCTGCTTGTAAACAATGTTTCTGAGGTACAGATTTCACAGCGGACAAACTACTTACGTCACTGAGATTTGCGTATGCGAAATTTAATAATGTAAACAGTATTCTTCAGTTTCTATCATGAATAAACATATATACAACGATTTAAATATGATCTTGCTTGGTTACGTAATTAGAAATATTCCTACACACGCGCACATGTACTCTTTATCTTTTTTTTCACTCTCAAATATGTTCAAATGTTCCGCCGCGCACTCATTGAAATCTATAGCCTTATAAACAATTTTTTTTTTAAATTAATATGTGAGCGTGAAAACAAAGATAAAAAGTACGCGTGTGCGTGTGTAGGAATATTTCTAAAAGTATCGATAACTTCTAGGAAATGTCCTTATTTGCGTGCGGCGATTGAATGTATGTATGCGTGTAAGTATTCCGACTAAGGAAAGAGCGAGCGTGTATTATTTTATTTGAAAGATATCACCATTTGGTAATATTGCTTTGTGTATTATGAATGCGCCGAAGTTCCCCGAACTTACCCGATCCGAAAGTATCGAAAAGATCCAGTCTTTATTTTATTAGGAATGATCTGGAGGCTTTGAGAAAGAATGAAGTAGCGAAAAATAATGGTGAGGTTAATAAATATATAAAGATAACGAAGGGAGCCAGTGATTGTCTTCTTGATTCGGTACAGGTTAACGAGGAGTGTATTACGTGTGTATTAGGGCTCATTTTTCAATATTTATGTTCAATTTTTAATTTCATTTAATTGCGATAAGTACGTAGGTATTCGACAAAAGAATAAGGTTCAAACGAACCGACGATCGAAATAAAGAAAGAAGGTGCGGAGTCTGTTTTTTTTTTTACCGAACGTGTCATCTTTTTCTATTTAAAAATGTTTCTATTTTATTGAAAAATTAATGTTAAATTCTTTATATCGCAAAGATTGTAATTAATAATTTTAAAATATATAGAATTTTTTAATTGTATTATCAACAATATTTTACAAAAAAAAAAAATGAGTACAAGATACATAGAGAAAAAGAATTAGACAACACTGTAGAATATTTTTCTTATAAATATCCAAAGACGTATTTTTTAATTATAATGTTTTGTGTATTTAGAAAATTTACACTAATTTTTCAATAAAATGGAAGCATTTTTAAATAGAAGAAACTGGATACGTAAGATAAAAAATTACCCATATTTTTTTATTTTATTTCCAGTAAAAATACTATAATGTATATTATTTCTGAAATATAGAAAAAAATTATAATTAAAAAAAATTAAAAAACAAACTAAACCAAAAAAAATTTTTTTTTAACTAAATAAATTATAAAAAATAAAACAATGAAAACTAATTGTTGAATTCTATGCAGTATTTTTTATTCTCTGTTTATTATACCATATCTACAAAATACAATCGATACTTTTATATATATAAATAATATCCGATATCCGGTGTGGGACACAGAGTGTTTTGTTCTATCGATGGGCGGTCCTTCTTAATCTTTGTTTTCTTTATCCCTACCAAGGAGCAGCTGCACCCGAAGTGCTTGGCGACGAAATATTTTTCTTTTGGTTTATTTGTTATTCGTTTCTTCTTTTTCTACTCTTGATTGAATAAAGACGTACTTCCACATTATTAGATACAATTAAAAGAAAATAGTGTTTTAAGAGAAAGTATTTTAAATATCCCCTATAATTCAATACTAATGAACAATAGATTTTAAATTCGTTGTTTTTCAATACTCAAATAAACGAAAAAAGTACAACAACAATTGTTCCCTTCTTTTTACAGCATCTTAAGGTATTAATTGCTACAAAAAAAAATGCTTATGTGTAGACCAATAATAAAGATATCTCAAATTCACAGAAAGTGTGAAAAGTGTAAAAAGTATACAGGAAAAAATTCATCTACCTGAGTTTCAAAAAAAAAAAAAATTATATTTACTTAGATTACGATGGCGTATCTTTCGATCGACAGACATTTTACAATTTTTGTTTCTATTTATGAATATCGCATTCCGCATTCTATCTTGATGGATAGAGTTTTGAAAATGTTAGTTTTTTTCAGCTACCTACACTCCAAGGTCGGTTCCTTTTCATGAGAACAAAATTCTAGAAAACAGGGAAGGTCCGTTGAAAATTGATCTATATTTATAAACTTTATTATCGATGCGGTATTACTCATTTCTATAGTTTGTTTTACAACATGTCATATCTTTTCTATTCAAAAATGTTTCTATTTTATTAAAAAAATTAGAATTAACTTCTTTATTTCGCAAATATTATAATAAATAATTATGAAGTACATAGAATATATAATAATTGTATCGTCTGAAATATTAAAAAAAAAAAAAGGATTACCAGAGACATCAGACAAAAAGAATTAGATAATACTGTGGAATAAATGAGAAGCAGCTGACGCATTCCATTCAAAAGCAAGTAAATTACTGTTATATTTTTATTTTGCTTTTTTATAAAATATATTTGATGCATAAAGACAAAATATGTCTATTAGATTTGATTTTTATATGTTCTTATAAAAAATATTTAAAGACATATACTGACTCATGCATATAAGAAAATTATATTATTAATTGTAATATTTGCGTATTTAAGAAACTTATACTAATTTTTCAATAAACTAAAAACATTTTTAAGATGTTGAACGCCCAGCGTGAATCGGTGGAGCTTACTACGGGGTCTAAATTTGAGACTCGTAGTCACTGTGTACGTAGTGTACACAGTTCGATAAGCTGAGAGAGCGATACGATTCAATGCGTTTTTTAGATTTATCATTGTTCAGATCTTTATTTAGACGAGAGTATTTAAAAAGATAAGTTTGTGATCCAAAAAATAAAAACGAGATATGTTAAGGGAACCTTCAACTCTGCAATTTAAAAAAATTTTTTTTTTTTTACATTTTTCGAATGTATATATATGTAGAAATATTGTGTTAAAATTTCAAAAAGATCCGATGTCTCTAACTACATTTTTTTGCTGCCTGAACGTAACTACCTCGGACCGCTTTCCTGAGCGTTCGGCGCGCACGGTTCTTATATCGGCTACGGAGACTCCAAGACTTTTAAAATGCTGCTTTATTATCATCCATATGGTGAAGATTTCATTGTTAAAAAGTTGAAGTGTATTTTGCATGTGACAAAACATATTTTTAAGCGCGCTAATAAGGCAAGAAAAGCTCTCATACAAAAGAAGAAAATTTAAAAGAAAAACGCCGAACCGCCAAAAAAAAAAATAAGAACTGTAGCAAAAACAGTAGTGAAGAGAAAAATGACTGTTGTGAAAAAAGTTCCTGAAGTAAAAACTAAAAATTTACAATCAAATTGATGAAAGCACTCTCAGAGATCTACGGCTTAGCAGTCAGAAGAAATTTGATTTCTTCATAGGATATGCGTAACGAGATTTGGGCAGGATACTATCACAAAATTTCGACTGATGCCAAGCCGAAGCATTCTAAGTGTTCCATCGACTGGTGAAAGTACCTCAAATCTAAGGCACATCGCACCTAAACACGTGTTTAACGGCAAAAAAGTTGTTGAAATTGCGTGCAAAGATTCAGCATTCATGTATCTTCAACAAAGGATTTCGAACAGTGATGAAGATAATGGAAACGATGGGCATGAAACTTGGGCCAGGAGCGATCGACTTTGCTAAAAGACGCGACGACCGACGTATCGAATCTGCGAACCGTCGAAGCTCTGAGTGCTCAAAAAATGCTAGATCAAAGTGGAAGAAGGCAAGACTGGAAGAAATTGAAGAATATGAACAAGAAGAAGGTCTATTGTACGGTCCAGGCATCGCAGATTAAGTTTAGGTAAGAATTTTTAACGATTTTGAGTAAAAAAAAACTTTAAACGCGTTTATCTCGAAACTATGTTTTGAAATACTAGCTCCATCGTATCTCACGAACCAGTAAACCGATTCTTATAAAATTTAATCCACATATTCTACACATGAGCTGTAACAAAGTGACGGAGAGTTTTTTCTTATATTTTAATTTTTACTATTTATTTTTAGTCAAAAACAATGAAAAAAAGGAACAAATTTACGTTTTTTTTGTAATTTGTCCACCATTTTTTTATTTATTGATAAAATTTTTATATAAAACTGTCACTTTGTAGCTGAAGTCATACAGAATATAAAACCATTTTACTTTTATGTTTCAGGTAGGCCATTCTCAAGTTCTGATGGAGCTACCAAAGCACTAAAGTTTTAAGGTGTTTTTTTATACTACTGTTTTTGCAATAAAAAATTAATTAAAATGAAAAAATAAAAATTCATTTATATAGTTTAAGACTCAATTTAACAAACCCAACAACTTTTATATCGATATCTTTTATAGTTTTCTTGGAAAAAATTCGCGAAAATAGCCTTTTTTTTAGGTGCTCAGAGTAGAAGGTCCCCTTAATGTATTATGTTATATATAATAATGGTCGGAGAGAGAGAGAGAGAGAGAGAAAGAGAAGTGCGGCAGGCTATGTAGTTTAAAAAGTATTTCTCGCAAAGATTTCTATTAGATCTCTCATTGCATTTTACTAGAACCTTTGTTCAGTCCAGCAGTAAATTCCATATGTTTTTTATAATATCTTTATTTCGTCTATCCTAAAATGTTTGTTATACAGCTCAAGAATGTAGATGAAAATGGGAAATTTAAAACTATACTAACAAAAAAAATTTTATACCTGAGTTTCAAAAAAAGGATTATTCGTATTTAATTAGGTTCCCACGAATTATATTTCCTTTGATAAACATGCTACGATTTTGGTGTCTATCTATAACTATCTGATTAAGCATTCCATTTTTATTGCTTGAATTGGGAAAAATGTACTTTTTATCAGCTATTCCACCCAGAGACCATACCGGTGATCTTTATTATATATGGTAATAATATTATAATAAATAAATCCTACAATTATCTTACTCTTGAAACTTTGCATACGTCTCATTCTCTCGAAATTTAGTTTTTTGAAGGTTTCACTTCTAATTTTAATAGCACACCCGCACACTTAAAATTCCAGTTTTCATCTTGTCATCGCCTCCCTGGACCGCTTCATCGCTCACCAGGCCCACCAGGAGTGAAGATAAGAAAGAGAAAAGCCTAAATAAGAAAATTTCTTTCTGATATCTTATTACTATTGACACAGTATCAATAAACCGGCCTTGTTGTGTAGCATAGTATAGCAGCGCGGGTCGGCCTCCGATGACATTTTTTTCCTTTGTAGTAGTTCATTTCCCCCACCCCCAAAGTGCACCTGTGGTCGTCATCGCCCACTTTGGGAACCACTGGTGTAATTTAAAGATTATTTTTTTGTTTAATTAAATAGCGAGATTTAATATAGTAAAATGAAGAAAACTCTTGATTCCGCACTTTAAAAGAGCAAATCAATGAATCTATAGATTAGCTATTACATTGTTGAAAGGGACTCAATCTTAATAGGCTAGATTTCTTAATATTCTGTTTAAACGCTTTTAAAAGGGTTATTTTGATTGTGTGGTTCAGACAGAAAAAATATAACTGATGATGACCAAATATGATCAGTCAAAAATGATAGTTTATTAAATTGTAATGATGTGATGTTGAGCGGTATTTACAAAAGGTTTACAGAAAGTGACGTAGTTACAAAAATACAGAATACAAATAGTTATGAATATAAGACCGACTGATTGACTGATAAACTGATAAACTGACTGATAAAATACGCAGACGGATGTAACAGACTGAAAGTATAATTATTGAACTGAGAACTAAGGACTAAGCAACAGATACAGACAATTATACAGACAAACAGATATACAGACTGATACTGATTAAAAACTGATAGACTAAGCCTTGATTTCTTACTTTCTTTCACATATTTATATCATAAAAGAGTAACAACCCTATGGGGAGGGAAGGAGATTATGAATATTATCGACCAATAGCAGAAGGATCCACCCCACATAGTCAACCGATGGGTACAGCTTATTTTTTTGGTAAAGATAGTAGTAGAAATCATGCATAATGGAACTTTGTCTTTTTTTTAAACAACGGAATACCGTTTCCTCTTAATCTCTGAGTGGAGTTTTCTTTCACTAAGACCGATAGCGTATTCAAACACGAAATAAAATAAAGAAAGAACTAAATAATAATTGTATCGTCTACATGATAAGAAAAACAAAATGCATGCAATGAAAAAAATTCATAACGAAGAAAAATATCAACCACGCATGAATTAAATTTACCACCTTACATATTAAACAGAAAATTGAAAAGAAAATAAAATTATAAATGTTTATTTACATATTTTTTAATTTCTATTTAATGCCAATTTAAGAATATTATTATAAAAATTAATAAAAAATATTACAAATACGTATACTGTAAAAAAATATTAATAATAGAGACTCGTTTAATTTTAACTAATATTTTTGACTGTTAATATAAATTAACTTGAAATTAGAGAAAAATAATAATAAATAAAAACTTTTTTATATTTTTTTTAAGTATCTTTCCAATTTTAATTCTTATTAAACAAAATGCTGTTAAAAATATTTAGAAATTTAGAAATGTAGGTAGCGCAATTCTACGAGTCTTTAAAGCTTTGACGAGTCGAAGGAACACTTTAAATTTTAGTTCAACTTTAAAATAATTCTTGCGTTTTTCCTGATATTTTTTTTTTATTTAAAAAAAAAATTTATAAAAGTTTTACATTCACTTTTGGAAAAATAAAAGAAATTCGAGAATGAACAGAAAAGCAGTTTTTTGTGTTTCGTATGAATAGAAAGAAACTTGAGACGTAGATAATGAAGATCGATTACTATTAAAAGCGTACATACAAGATATTTCGATAATAGCTCCGGACAATATCCGTAAAAGTAAAACCAAGGAAACTATTCTTTCTTCTGTCGAGATCTGGTAGTGTGAGTATGAGTACATGAGAATGATTTGTGTGTGTGCGTGTGCGGCGTGTGCGGCGCTGCGTGCTTATGGCGTACGTGACCAAAAGCAGAACGATCATACGATCAATTGTCATTCGAGAAGATGCGAAGTGGGCATTCGAAAAAAAAAGAAAAATTAAGAAGAATAACACTTCAAAAAAATGATGAAAGATGATGAGAGGAATAACGCGTATTATATATATACATGGATATGTATATTTATATGATATGTATAATATGTATATGTATATGGAATGAAAGTATGAGCGCAAGGATGGTATTTTCTTAGAAACTATAAAGAGTATGTGTTTTGTACGACAAAAGATTCTGCTAACCATAAATAATACGACGAATAACAAAAAGCTAAATATACAGCGTTATAAGAAATACTTTTGTTACCACATTGAAGATCGCTGACGAGATATCTCGTTTTTCGTATTACCTTGCTAAGGGCTGTTGATAAGATATTCCAATTATTATAAATGTAATACAGCTATCCCTTCAAGACCACGGTTTCTCCTAACACGATTTCGCTATAACGCGATTCACAAATTGCGGGAACTTTCCTACAACACAGCATTTTTTTAAATGGTTTTCTTTCAAAAAACCTTTTTACAATACTGTACTTCTACAGCCGCGGCGATGCTTAGGTACCGTCTTAAAGATACAGTGTTGCGGGAAGTATTTCTTTTCATTTCCATGGCCTGGAAAAAAGTGTCTCATGCTTTTGTGAACTGAAAACATCAACGTTAAATGCGTGTTGGAAAAAGATATGGCTCTCTTCAGTTAAAATTGAAAACGTGCGTGAATCGTCACAAAATGAAATTGGTAGCATATTAGAACTTGTTAAATCAATCGGAGACGAAGGTTTTGTGGATATGGTTATTGTGGAAATTCAAGGTTTATTAGTGGAAGAAGTTGACGAAGCAGATTTGATGGAAATAATATCCGAAACTGTAAATCAAATTGATCCTGAGGACACTAGCACTGATGAAGATTGTGCTGTTAATAAGCAAACATTAAAAATATAACAAGAAGGCCTAAACTTAGCTGAAAATCTCGAGTCATTTTTCTTGAATGCAGATCCTTCCTTCCAAAGAAAGGAGCCGAAAATTCAAAAGAAAGCATCAAAACTGTCTAGCTCCATACCGAGAAATTTACAATGACCTGGTAATAAACACGAAGCAAAGTAAAATTACAGATTTTTTCAAGAGGGAAGAAGATGCAAGAACTTTAAATGAAGAAAAACGTTCTGAAAGTGAAGGCGATATCATTCCACCGAAAAACCGATTATTTATATATATATAAATTAAAATAATATTTTTTGTTATCTATTGTTCATATATTTATATGAACAATAAAAATTAGGTTGTTTATTTAAAAAAAAAAGAAATATTTGTTTTTAAAAAATTTTCGGAACGTAACCCCTTTTTTGCATTGGCTCTGGGTCTCAAACAACACGGTTTCAAATAACACGGTATTTTCTAGGAACCTATCTACCGGGTTATTGGAAGGAGATCTGTACTTACTGTACTGTAAAATATCTTAAATTTTTTCTCGTAACATGGAAACAAACAAAATACAGTCTTCCTCGACTTTCGCGCATTCTACTTTCGCGCAATTCGTTATTTCGCACATTTCTAAATTTAACTGTTTAATCCTCTGCGATCGGATGTCCTCTCTCAGTGAACATCAGACTAGTCATCAAATTACAATGTTGTTCGGATAAAGAGAACAAAACAATTTCACAGTCTTGCATTAGGACGTGTGTCAACGTGTTGTGTGTTTTGCTAATTTATCAATTTCAGTTTAAATATTTTTTTAGGACAAAAATGATTAATTATGTCCTTTAAGTTGCACTCAGACGTTTCCTTGATGATGCTATTGTTGTTTTATAATTCATAAACCAGGGATTTGCCATCACGAACGTTTTTGACGAACGAACACGTGCACAAGAACTTTTGGAAAAAAGGCAATGAGCTGATATTTCATTGCCTATAATAGTGAATTGTACTTTTGATGAGAACAATGCACTTTTCAAAACCATATTTTTTCTCTTCTTTCTTTCTTTTGTTTTATAGATCGAAAATAATTTAAATATTGAATGCCGGCAAATATAATGAAAGGAAAAACGTTACGAAAATGAATAACGGTTGAAATCGAAACGTTTCGAATTATCGATATTACTGGTAACGCGTGAATCGATTATTTTATAATAAAATCTAATTTTTATTATAGATTATTTAAGGTTATGTACTTAATAGTCAATTATATTTCAATACGAATTGATTAACTTCTCGAAAAATACCGATCGATTTTAAATAACGATGATGAGAAAGAGAATGAGAAGAGAAATGAGAAAATGTCGACAACACTAACCTAAAAACGTCACGTTGAGAAATAAACTGGCAGTGGTAAGTGGCATGCTCGTTGCGGTATGAAAATCAGTGATCCCAGAGACTTTAGTTCGTTTGATGGACACAGGGGCGCAAAATTATCGTACGCCCCGGGAAAATTTGAAATCCGACAATTTCTCGGACAGAATTTTGAAAAAGTCCAAAGAACTGTCGAAGTCCCAACTTTTTCAAGTTGATGACCTTTCTTTTTTTTTTTTTTTTTAAGGTAGAAAACGTTCCTTAATCGTTTAGTCTAATCGGCGGTTCAAAAACGAGTGGTGGTGGTCGGAGTCTTGGTGGGAGTCGTGGTGGGAGTGAGGGTTGGGGTGGGGGTGCACCTTTCCAAAATTTGTTGACTAAAAAAAAAAAAAAAAGGTCATCAAGTTTTCGAAATTCCAAATGGATCGTACGCCACGAATTTTCGTACAAATGGGATCGCTGAATTGAAAATCCGTTTTTGTCAAACTTGGAAGAGAGGGCAGCACCATAGATCGTTCCGTGTCACGCAAATATTCAAATCAAAAATAGAAGTTGGGTGTCTTAAAAAAAAATGTATGAAGAAAATTAATATTTTATGTGGAATGTTAAACAATTAAAGAACAAATTAAAAAAGAGTGGTCTTTGTACTATAAGTAAAAAAAATATTCTGCAGGAACAATGAGTATTATATAAATTATCATAACTAACCTCATTATCACACGATTTTCCAAACAATAATTAATTTAGACAATGTTTCATTAATTTAAATAATTTTGAAGAAAATAATTATTATTTATGAATTAGGATAATATTTTGTGGTCAAAATAAAGAGTTATCCAACTGCCCTCTCAAAACCTTGATTAACTACTCAATTAATTACTAGAGCAACATTTTTTGTTATTTTTAACATCTTAAAGGCAAACTATTGAAATGACCTCACATTAAACTCTTTTGAAGGGGTGACTAGCGAATATGAACATAGTAATTGGAAAACCTGTCCAAATAGAATTGTTTCCGGATAATCATTACAGCGACAAACACTTCTCATGATACCAAAAAATTTCTGAAAACGATAAACGTAAAAATGTTAAAATAGTAAAAGAATGATAAATTATACAAGATAAGAACGATAATACATACTTCCAGTTGATCTTGATTAAGATGACACGTCAATGAATATTCGTAGTTGCGTTCTTTGTGTAAAAATTCTCCCAATTCAAGAGTTGCTTGTTAGGTAATTTTCAATCTGATAAGAGTACTGGAAGTGATTGCGAAAAAGAATTTTTCAACCTCTTCTCTTCCATTTGCAAATTTCTCCTTTTTGGTCTTCCGCTTTTTTTTTGTTAAGTAGTTTTTTGTTATTAGCTTTAAATTCCCACATTTTTAACCCTTTCACTGTGGTGGGCGTATATATACATTCTCAGAAGTCCATCAATATATACAACAGGCGTAAATATACGTTCTGCGAAGTCCATCAATATACACGGTAGGCGTATATATACGTTCTTAGAAGCCCATCGATATATACAGCAGACGTAAATATTCTAGACTACAATAGTTCTATGGGCGCTGTCGATAAAACGGACATGGTTATTAGTACTATTGAATGTACAAGAAAAATCTATAAATGGTATAAACAATTTTTTGTTCATTTGTTAGATTTTGTAAGTATTTGGAACTCTTATGTAATATATAAATGCAAATCACGTAAGGAGTTATTGTTCGCATCATTTCATTTATTACTTACGAGGTCTGTCCCAAAAGTATCCGACCTACATCCATATTTCTCCCCCGAAGTTAGTTTTCGTCGTCTGGCTTATGACATCCTTTAAAGTAGTCCCCATTTGATTGAATAACACGCTTCCAACGCCCTTTCCACTTTTGAAAGCAGTCCTGGTACTCGTTTTTCGGTATCGCCTTTAAAGCGTTCGTCACATTAGTTTCAATCGTTTGCACATTGTCAAATCGGTGTCCTTTAAGGGGTATTTTCAATATTGGAAACAGCCAAAAGTCGCAGGGAGCTGTGTCGGGACTGTACGGAGGCTGACGAAGCTATACAACACGATGTTTACTTAAATATTGCTGCACGAGGTTCGATACATGTGCTGGTACGTTATCGCAAATCTGCAAATCTTCAGTTAAAATCCTCCAAACACTACTTTTCGTTATTCTAAGGTCATTTTCTAGTTCTCGCACAGTCAATCGACGATCTTCATTGATTGCAAGTAACACACGTTTGATTTTATAGTTTGTTTTTGCTGTCGAAGGTCGCCCAGAGCGTGGGTCACTATCAACAGATGTGCGGCCATCTTTGAACCGTTTATACCACTCTTTTATTTGCGTATTGCCCATACACTCGTTCTAAAATGCTGTCTTCATCATTTCGATAGTCTCTGCACAACTCTTTTCCAGTTTAAAGCAAAATTTAATACAAATTCGTTGCTACAATTGCAGCAAAATGTGACGAACGCTTTAAAGGCGATACCGAAAAACGAGTACCAGGACTGCTTTCAAAAGTGGAAAGGGCGTTGGGAGCGTGTTATTCAATCAAATGGGGACTACTTTAAAGGATGTCATAAGCCAAACGACGAAGAGTAACTTCAGAGGAGAAATATGGAGGTAGGTCGGATACTTTTGGGACAGACCTCGTATAACTGAAATATTTGAGAAATATCTAAAAACGTCAGCTGCATACCGAAGAGGTAGTAATATGGATGGTAGCTCATTACGTCTTATTGAAAGGCATTTTCCAAGCAAATATATGAATCCGTCTGCCAAAAAAAAAATCCTGTTCGAAAATGTGCAGTACGCAGTAATCACAGAATTCGTAGAGAAACCATGTATGAATGCAAGGTATGTAATGTAGCTTTATGTGTTGATCCATGTTTTAGGATATACCATACAGAAGTGGATTATTAGATTTCTTCTATTATATTTTTGTTAGCTTTATTCGTTTATAATGTAAAATTGTTTATCATTCTTTTTTCTTTATATGTAATTAGCAACTGTTATTGATGAAATCTGTAAATTGAGTTATGTCAATTAAGATAGCATAAAAGGCTACTTAAAATAAATAAGTAATGGATATTTTTCATTCACTTGCAACGATTACTTTTTAAGTCCTACGAATAGTTTCAAATCTCCAGGTACTGTTTTGGTCACTGGTTGCACGGAGTAGCAACCGACGTGCGTATAACGCGCTGTCCCTGGTGATGGATTACTCCGAGGTCGCGCCGCAGTGAAAGGGTTAAATATTCCAGAAAGTCACTTATTACCTAGCGAAATTCAAGATTATTATTTTCTTATTTCAAAATGCTTCAGAAGTAAACATTAGTAAAGAAAAAAGAAATTATTTGAGTTGTTCAGTTAGGATAAAGGTATTGCAATTTAGTAGAAAACAGGGTGTAGGGACCATTTATATCTCAGTGTGATTAATTTTAGAACATTTTCCAATTATTTAATTTAACTCTTTGGGGCACAGTGGGATTAAAAGTGTCCCACCTTTTTGATACACCGTAATGCACGGTGGGACATTTTTAGTCTTACCTCGAAATATTATTGCAATAGCTAAACATGCTCTTAAGATTATATTTCGTTTTTTTTACGCAAAATAATTAGTTATTAACTCTTTTTTTATGTTTTTACATTATTACATTATGTAATACTTTTATTAATAAACAATATACCAATTTGGTTTCATTTAAAACTTAATCAAATTTTTATGCAACATAGGGCTATTTTATTATCTGAAATTCCATGCCGCAAAGAGTTAAAATAATTGAATATATATATAGAGACAGAAATCAGTACACATGAAAGTTTGATGATGAATATCTTTTGAACGCTTAATTTAATCGCCAAAACATAAAACACCATTTTTATAGAGCAGTTAATTTCCTACAAAAATTGGTATTGCGCATTTTATAATAGTCATTTTTTGTCGATTTATAAAATTCATAAACAAAAATGAAATTTGTCTTAAAATAATCAAACTTAAATCATCAATATCATTCAAATGGTGAGGTTTACGGAAAAAATGTAAGATACATTTTTTGTAGAGCATTAAATTTCCTACAAAATTCGTCTAGAACATTTTTCTGTACAATCAATTAATGATGAGGTATGAATTTGTTTCTCAATCTATTGGACTGAGAAAAAAATAAAAAACTGCGATGCGGAGGATTTTCCTATAAAAATTAAGAGCTCATATTTTGTGAGAATTTTTTTATGGTGTCTTGCAACTCATTTTTCCGTGGCTCTTGTAAAAAAAAAAATAATTGATTTTTTTGACCCACCCTAATAAATATTTATAATATTTATATATAAAATATATTTAATAATTAATATATTAATAATAATATTTTATAAAATATATTAATTAATATATTTAATATTTTATATATTTTTTAAATATATATATATATATATGTATATAGTCACCACGTAGAGTTTTATTTTATTATAGCAATTATTAAAGCAAGGAATCATTTGAAACTTTGTTATGAGTCAAACATGAATAGGAGAAATGTCATTATTAATTAGTAGTTTCATAAAACTACTCATTTTTTATTGTACTTACATAAATTTGATGTATGTTTTAATTATTTATTCCTACATTTATTAGCAGAAATACTGAGTTTTCCCAACTTCCGGATGTATCTATTGTGTTTTTGCAGGGAAGAGAGAGGATTTTCAAATTTCATTTCTTAAAGCTTCATCTTTAATTGTCATAGAGTTCACTTTCTGCGCTTTAATTATTTGTAAGAGTGATTTAATCTGCAAAAAAAAAGAAAAAAGAATAATTTTATATAAATCATCTCAGACAGTTAACTGCTAATCATTCTCCAGCACCACATAAATTTTGGAATTTGCAAATCTTTGATACACAATTGTATAAAAGTATAATCATGAACGTGTAACTCAAATTGTTAAAGTTTTACGATTATGGAGATTTATCTTGTAATAAATGATCTCGAAACAAAAATAAAAGTGATTAACAGGAAATATAAAGATATACTTTTCGTTTAAGACGCTTAATTTGCTTTCTTTTGAGACTGTCCTGATATTTCAAACTATCATAGCGATCTTTGATATCAGGCTTGATTCTATAAGATTGATTCAGTAATTTGTGTCGCAATTTTCGGCAAGCAACACATCGGAAACCATTCATATGTTTCTTGTATTTTTCGTTAGGCTGTGACACACCAGTGCACGATGATGAACATCTATGATAGATAAAGTAATAAAATTATCTAATCTTGATTTGAAAACAATAAAATAAATATAATTAGTAATAAAAGCTCAGAGATTTAAAATGTTATAAAAGATTTACAATTGTTTTTACTAGGAATTTATAACCGTAGTGCGCGATATATTCAAAAAGATTTGTTGTCATAAATAATGATTTACATAAAAATTATTACTTCTTGCATTGACATACAGTAATTACCTTTCTTTATCAAATCCAGTCCCATCACATAACTCACAATCTTCTAAATCTTTTAGAAATTTCCAAAAATCTGATATGTCAGAAAAATCAGAGTTGAATTCAACCAACTCTTGCGTTTTAAGGTTTAACAACTAATCAAGAAGAAATATAATTAGATTATATTATAGAAACTATAGAAATATAATTAATTAAAATTAGCTATAATAATTATATATTATATATATATATATATATATATAAGATTATATTATATTATATTATATATTAATTATATTATAGAAATATTAGGTCAAGTCATAAATAACTACCCTTTTTATGAAACAAAGAATAGCGTTTCTGCTACTAATAAGTGCACGACACTTTTCATAGTGTTTCTTTTTGCACTCTTTGTATTTGTTGGACGTATCTATTGAATTTTGCTCCAATAATACCTTTAAAAGGTTCATCAAAATTGGACAGACGTCCTGCATTCGGTTCGTCTTTTAATATCGTATCTCCAGAACGGAATTTTACAAACCAATTTCTGACTGCCCTATCAGTTATCAATTCTGCACCGTATACGCTGCATATTTTTTCAGCAGCCACTTTAGTGCTATTGCCTTGTTTATATGCCTAAAGCCATGTCGAATATGCACTTTTTACTATCCATTTCAGAAGTTAAGAAAAACGGTTAAATGTAACATTGACTGCATAAAAAAGTTGACAGAAGACTAACTGAATCCTCATCTATACAGTGATATCAAAAATTCGTTTGTTTCGGTGACTTATAGTAGGTAAATACGAAAAATAGATTCTACATAGACGCATCGGAAGTTACTTATGACTCGACCTAATATAATTAATTAAATAGAATTATAATTATAGTATTAGAAATAATAATTAAAATTGAAATTCCTTACCGAGATATTGGAGTTATCATTAATTGTAACACGAAATTTCAAATTCATATTTACTTTATCCAAATAGCATAATACTAGACTGTGAGGATTGACCAAATCAGTTGTCCAGCACCAATTTTTTGGTAAAGCTTTGATTTTTAGCACATTAATAATTGTTGACGTAGATAACTTCTTAACATCAATCTTTGAACCAGGCAATTCGTGTGACTGTGAATAAATAATATAATTACAATATTATTGTAGTTTTCAACTGGTAAATTATAACGATAGGACGTTACAATAAAATTTTACAGAATATTTTGTACCTGTTCTTCATTCTCATAATTATTAATTTCTTCAGAACTTAGTGAAGCAACTGGACTTTTTGGACGGTCACAATTTTTAACAGAATTATTAATAATTATTATTTTCTCATTTGTCTGTGCTACACTTCCACTGGTATCAACATTATTAACACTTCCATTTGTTGATAGTACATCACATACAACATTTGAAGTTTTAACTGTATTACTACTACTATTAGTACTACTTCTGATTTCACACAACTTTGTAGGATTTAACGTTGGAATAGCTTCGGGCTTAAGTGAATACCTTTCCCTAAATATTTCTTCAATCCCATTAGCCATTTTTATTTTATCACTCTTAATGATATCCTCTTCGTTAAAATGTAACTCACAAACGTATTGTTTTTTTGGTATTAATTGCTGATTTAATCCACTACTCCATAATTTTACCAGATCAGGATGCTGTTGAAAGAATAAAATTATTATGTGAATTGCAATAGATTGAAGATAGATAAACGTAGAAAGATAGAAAAAATGTAGAAGGATTTTTTAAAGATAGAATTCAGCAACAACAAAAAAATACAATTTTTTACTTTCAGTTTGATTAACCCATTTACATCATTGTATTCTTTTATATTAGTAATTAATAAAACTATCAATTAAGGTTATCTTACCTGTGGTACAGTGAATAAAGACGTATTTCTCCGATTTAATTTAGCATTCCTGTTACGATCCTTGACTCGTCCACTTGTACACCCATGAACAATACATTTATTTACCATTTTTAAATAAATATTACTTTTTATAAATTAATATTATTAACAATTGTCAATGAAAAATAAAATATATGTTACCAAAGCGCAACTCTCTACTCACTCCGACAGATGGCGCAGCGGTCGTCGCTGCCAACTGCGTTAGCAACAAGATCTGCTAGGGAATTTTCCCCAAGCCACTCTTGGTTTATACCATATATGTAATACTTCTATATGGACAGTTTAAATGGGAAGGAATGTCCCACTATTAAGGTGCCGACATATACTATTTTCTCTCTCGTCCGAGATACCTGGTTCACGTTGCGCATGCTTGAGAATTCCCCATGATATTAATAGAGGGGGAAGAATGAGGGGAATAATTTTGTGGTTATGATTCTGTTTACAAATATATTTATTATTGTAATTCAGAAAAACAATTATAAATTTTAAAAAACTTTTGTTTTTATTTAAATAATATTCTTTTTCCAACAATCAGTTATTGAAAAATGGTGAAGTTGTGTTATTTATGTGATAGAAAAGCGTCGAGAGCTGACAATATTTCTTTGCATCAGTAAGTACAAATTATTTTTAATTTTTTAGATGAAATCCTTTATTATGTTATTAATAATATTTAAATTTGATCAATTTTAGATTTCCGAAAAATTTGGAGATACGTTTGAAGTGGCTAAATGTTTGTGGATTAACTGAAAATAATGATGTAAAAAGAACTTACATATGTTCCAGACATTTCAAAGCTGATGATATTTGTCAATCAAAAATTTTTGGAGTTGTTAAATCTTCTATAAAACGTAATGCAGTTCCTACACTTTATTTAACAAATCCACTCAGTATTGATAAAACTAGTAAATTACCACCAAACACGCCGCTATCGGAAGTATTTGATGAGAATGGAGTCAGCAATCAATCGTCATCATGTTTTTCTGAGAATAATATTGTCAACCAATATAATGTACTCAATACTTTGCAAAAAAGTAAAATAATAAGATTTATGTATAAACATAGAAGGATGGCTTTATTGGGATGATTATAGCTCTAAGGAATATATTTCCTCTTTATGTTCAATTAAAAAAAGAAGGAATGACTTATTTATTGACATATAAGCTGTCTCAAGATTACATTGAAACATTTTTTAGCGCTATCAGAAGTCGTGGAGGTTTCAATAATAATCCTAATGTTTTACAATTTAAAAATGCGTATAAGCGTTTGTTAGTAAGGCATGAATTGAAACAATTCGAAAATGGTAATTGCGCCTTTGACAATGTAGACATTTTACACGTATCATCAAACACAAGAAATTGTTACGACCAAATTGGACATGCAGATTTGCTTCAAAACACTGAAAATCCCGATATTTCGGATCACGATTATATTCGTTATTGCTGGGATTTATCTCCATTTGTTGAAAAAATTGTTCTATATATAGCGGGTTATGTTTCACACAGAGTCTCTAAAATAATATTCTGTCCTGTTTGCAAAAATCAATTAATTTCGGATGAATCAAGTGAATCTATGCCTCTTTTATCTCTTATCAAAAATAGAGGACCATTTAAAATATTATCGAAAGATGTTATTAGTATTTTTAAGACTTCAGAAAAAATAATTAGACAACGTTCTCATGAATTACTGAACAAAAATATAAAAACTATTGTTACAAATGAAATATGTCGAAAAATAGGACTAATGTTTGATAATAAAGAAATGAACGATCATGTTTTACTTCAAAATTTTTCTGATAATCATCGTTATCAGTTATGTAAATGGATTATTGAAGTATATTTAAACACAGAATTTTTTTATGAAGCCAAAAAATTATCAGTTAAAGATAATTATGTTCGGCAAAAATATAATAGACTCATTTTATTTTATAACCAATAAGAAATTAACAAACTGCATGCTAATTTTTGTGTAAAATAAACTTGTATCAGTTAAACGATTAGTTACATTTTTTTATTTTATTATATTTCACTAATATTTTCACGTCCAAGTACTTAAGATATAATTTAAAATTTTTTACAAGCATTTCCAAGAAACAAAAATAGTTTGAGTGAGGTTTATTTTTTTTTTAATTTCAAAAATACTTCTTCTTTTTAATAAAATTATTCTTTTAAATTCTCCTAAACAGTAAAAAAATAATTGTTCAGTATTATCTTGTATTTTAAAATAAATTTGCATTGAATTAAAAAAAAAATTTTATAATAACATTCCTGTTTTGAATAACCCGCTGCTTTCCCCTTTGCGCACAAAAGAATGCGCAGAACCGAGCTGGAACCTCGGAGGACAGAGAAAGTGTTATTCTTCTGTCTTTCTTAGTCGGAACAGCTTCCACTTATAGAAACTGTCCATATAGAAGTATTACATATATGGTTTATACAACAATATTATTATTATATTATTATTATATTATTTTTATATTATATTATTATTAACAAAAGCCGAGCTGTACGGACGCAATAAAAGTCACTACGTTACAACCAACATTTGGGCGCCTAGTTTCTTTCTCCTCCCGCACGTAGGATAAATCTTACACTATCGACTGAAGGACGAGCTGAGCTGGTAAAGCGCGGCAAATTTGAATTAAAGATAGTATACTTTCTTTACATATATATATATTTACTTCTAAATCTCTCAAACAAATTTCATTCATAAATTCAATGTTTATTAATATCTTAACAATTTATATTTTACATATAATATATTAACATTGACTTATATACTATATAAAAAAATCTAAATTATCTCTTTCCCTTTATAATTTGTTACAACTTAAAAATTAATTCGCACACGACAATTACTTCATTATAATATATCAGCATTTCACAAATAGCACGATAACTGCATATATATGCTATATATATTCTCTCTGAATAAAAACATCCTAATCAAGTATAACATTTTTAAGGGACTTACATTGAGTTTCGTTGGTTTTTTAAACTGTTATTACGAATGGGAGAACGAAAATCAAGTGACACTCTACTCGAAGCATTTTTAAGAACAATCGGAGATAGTTCGGGTGGATTATTATAATTATAAAGTTTTTCTAAGCGCCCTTGCAAAGCTGCTGATTTAATCGACTTAGAATTTCGTGTATCTGAGCGTGGATTAGAGCCTATTGAAATAGATATATTATTTTTGGTCAATGTCTCTTTGTCTGGGGTATTTTTATCAGGAGTAATGTACGAAGATGTTCTTAAATTTGTTTTCTTTTGCACTTCTAATGAAATATCTTCTGCACATTTGGCAGCATAACTCGCATAGGATATCTAAAAAGTAAGAAAAGAAGTATATTATTATTTTATCTAACTAATAAATAATAAAACAAGAAAATAAATAAATAAATAAATATATATATATTATAATATATTATATACCGGGTGATTCTTGGAACGGAGGCAGGTAATAACTTTTTTTTAAGTAACAATAGAAAAAAATCATAAAAGAAAAAGTTATATGGCACAACAAATGTCAACTTTCTATGACTCTACTTTATTTGAAAATGCATTGATGCATCCGCTAAATGCAGTTGCATTTTTTTTTTAAAGAATTTTATATTTTTTTACACTATACGATTTTTTTTTATTCTGCGTTAAAAAGTATTTAGTGAAGTTCATTGAAATATCAATAGTTTACGAGATATTAAATGTTTTATATCAGAAATGTATTTTATTACAATAAATGTTCGAATGTTTTTCCATTTCATTCTAAACAATTAGATGCGCACATTCTATTGCGCTTTTTTACATTATTCATTACATTTTTTAATTGATTTGAATTGATATTGGAACAGTACATTGTTATATTCTCCTTATATAACTTCAAATATCTTTCAAACTATTGACATTTCAATGACCTTCATTTAATACTTTTTAACGCAGAATAAAAAAAAGAATCGAATAGTGTAAAAAAAATATAAAGTTCCATTTTAAAAAAAGGGCAACTAGCGAGTGCATCGATGCATTTTCAAAAAAAGTAAGTTCATAGAAAGTTGACATTTGTTGTGCCATATAACTTTTTCCTTTATGATTTTTTTCTATTGTTACTTAAAAAAAAGGTATTACCCGTCCCCGTTACAAGAATCACCCTGTATGTACTTACTGTATAATTTATACCAGTGGTTCCCAAACTTTTTTGTCCTATCGCCCCCTTTCCAGAAAAAATATTACTTATCGCCTCCCCCCTGAAAATTAATTTTTTGGTTTTCCGTTTTTTTTGTAGTAACTCAAAAAAGAAAATTCAAAAATTCATCGTCCTCCTTTCCTCTCTGCAAATGCGCCTGTAGCCATCATCATCGCCCCCCTGACTCTCTTCATCGCATCGCCCACTTTGGGAACTACTGATTTATACTATACCATACTATACTGTATTATTTATATATAAGGTAAATCCAATTATTAATTATTAGACGAATTTTTTTTTTATAATATTTCTAATTATATATTTCTATTACGATAAAATAAATATATCAATTTAACAGTTTAGTAATTTTTAAAATAGGTTTATTATTTAATTGCAATTTAATTTCAAATTAAAAATTTAGAAATATTTTGTTGTGTTTGTGTGTTGGATATCTTAAAACTTTTCTCGTAAAACATATCTATCTTTCGTACGACGACATTAAAGATTTGTTCTTTGTTTGCTAAGGTTTCTCCGAATCTGTCGGCTATTTGATATATTTATAGGTTATATCAATATTTTCCCCAGAGTTTATATATTAGAATACATACAGTTGGTATAAAAAGTATTCCTACACCAATCAATTTGAAATAAAAGTTTGTAAAATTGTCGTTTATTAACTAATTTTTTACAGACAATGAATTTGTACATATTCTTGAGAGTTTCTCCAGTAGATATTATGAATTAAAAATTTAAAAAAAAAAAAATAAAAGTATTGACAAGGAAAACGAAAAAATCGGCAGAGACATACAAGCAATAAGTATTCGTACAGTTCTTATTTCGAATTATTTACAAAATAGTTTTTATATAAACCATAATGTAAACACAAAGAAGAAAAAAAAATATTATCCAAAAATGTTAAATTAAATTTGACTTTTTTACCATTCATTATAAAGCTATTTCATTAATAAGAAAAATAGTATAAAAAAAGAAAAAAAAGTGTTAACAGCACACAGTGTTCCCAAGCGGTCACCCATCCAAGTACTAACCGCGCCCAGTGATGCGTAACTTAAGTGATCGGACGAGAATTTGTGTTTTTTTTTTTTTTTTTTAATTGATGTTTATTTTCTCTTTTATAAAAATACATTCTTCTTTTACATATATGGTGTTTGAAAATACATCACAAAAATATACCATAAATCTTACTGTCTATATTTATTAACTTAGTCTAGTGAACGCGTTAATAAACTAATTTTATTTATTATTCCAGTAACATATTACTAAAACTAGTATAAATTTTCAGTCAATTATTTTGATTATCACTTTTATGTTTCCAAGTTTTGGAGAAAAAACAGAGATCCTGTTTACGAATAAACTATCCCTCTGCAAAAAACCTGTTCTAACCGTTACTTTATATTAATTTTTTAAATATTACCTTTTGCTCACTATTTAGCTTATTTTAGATATGAATTATTTAATAAAAAAGGATAAATATAAATATAATTATACAGTATAGTGAACTCTTAACAAGAATCTTAAAAACCTACTATTTACATATGTACAAGAATACTAATGCTTAATATCACAACTTTTGTGGTTTAGAGAAACTGAGTCTATTACTTCTTTCTATCCCTTATTACTAAGTCATATCTTTTTTTAATTCTTGTATAGAGTTATCCTCATTACTAATCCACCAATATTTTTTAGATAATCTTGAGAAGTCCATAATATCTTTCTTTGGTAATGCTGTCGAGTATCTAAGATTAACTACTTGCTTATTTCTTATTCTGTCTTTATAAGTAATTTTTTTATTGGCTTTATTTCTAAAAATGTGGTATATTATTGGTACATTGTTTTGGTTTTATATTAATCCATCCTGGTCCATTGTTATAAAAGCTTCAGGGGGAATAAGTCCTGATTCAAACGATCTTTCATGATATTGTCTATTCGGGTATACACTTGATCTTATTAGATTATTATTATCTATATTTTTTATATTAGCAAAATAATTTCGAGTGAGCTTGATAATAAAATTATCAATTCTATTAATATTTACTTTTCTATATAGTGTACCATTGCTGATATATTTTTTATATCCTGTATCTGCGGACCTGTACAAATTATAACAAGCACGTAAACATTTTCTTTCAAATACTCTGAGTTTTTCAGCAGTTGAGTCATTAAAGTTCATCCATACAGGGCAGGCATACGTTATTATAGGTCTTATTAGAAGCTGATAACATATTTCTTTGATCTTAGGATATAGGTGTCTCGAATAAAAGATTCTGCAGTTTGCCATGAAGGTCTTTTTTGCTTTGCTAAGTTGGATGTCTATATGTTTGGTAAGTTTTATCCTTTCGTCTAAATTCATTCCCAAATATTTAACTGTATGCTTGTGCGGAATTTCTATTTCTTCTCCAGTCTCTTCATTTTCTATTTTTATTTGAAAATCTCTCCAATTTCTTGCCGATTTGGCAATTTCGCTTAAATTCCTTCGGAATAAAATTGTCTCACATTTCTGCGGGTTGGCTTTCAGTTTCCAAGTTTTATAATATTTCATTATTTGATTTACCTTAATCTCTAGTTTTTTTTGGATTTCAGATGGTTTATTCCCTGTAATATATACTATGAAATCATCAGCGAATGCTAATGCTGATGTATCTTCCTCTTCGTTCATACCATATAAATGCAATATGTCGCTATTATACACGTTGAAGAATATCGGTGCATTCACTGTTCCTTGTTGCAGACCATCCTTTATTATGAATTCTTTATCCGAGGTATGAGTCCCATCTGTGATTATAAAAGTTCTGTTATCGAACATATCCATAAGTAAGTAAATTAGTTCCCTAGGAAATTTCTTTTTTAACATTTTGTACAATAGCCCCTTAATCCAGACAGAATCGAAGGCCTTCTCGAGATCAATTAAACAGGCACCAACCATTTTCTTGCCATTGAGAGCCCAACATAAGTCTGCAAGAAACTTGTGTATGGTGTGCACTGTCGAGTGTTTATATATGAATCCAAATTGATGATCTGGTATTGTTTTATTTATTGTTGTAATGTGATTAATTGTAGTATTAATGACTATTTCAAATAATTTACTTATATTAGACATTAGGCAAATTGGTCTATAGTTGTTAACATTATTCCTTTCTTTATTGGGTTTTAAAAATGGCATTACTTTTCCCTTTTTCCAACCTACTGGATAATATGCATTATTAAGAATGTTATTAAATAATATTGCATAGCACTCTATTACATTATCAGGTAAATGTTTAATCACTATGTTAGGAATGTTATCCACTCCTGAAGATGTTTTATTATTTAATTTGCTAATTATTTTACTAAGTTGTTGTCTATTACAGAGGTATGTTAAATTCTCCTTCAAGGATTTATTTTTCGGATCGTTTGCTTTATTTTCACTGTTGAATTCACAGATGCCATTCCACTTTTTTCTGTCTTTATTTAATTTATCATATTCTCTGTTGATTATATTGTCCAATCTGGATTCATCCTTCATTTCTTTTGATTTATAAACTCTTTCCAGGTGTGCCCCAATTAAGTCCAATTTTTGGATCGGGTCACTTACTACATAATGATCATCAGTTTGGTCGATCTCCGATGTTTTGATTTCTATTCTGTCTATAGTTTCCTGGTCTTTTTTTGATAAGAGTAGGTTGCCTATCGAGGTAGCTTGTTTACTTCTAAATTGTTTATTAAGTTTTGGAAAAAAGGAGGAGGAATCATTATGTTTAATTTTTTTTGCAGCGTTAGTCCAATACTGATTATAAGAAGCAGTGTATTCTTTTTTAATAAGTTCAGAGATTTGTTTCAATAATATGTTAGTTAAATCGATCTCAGCTCTATTTTTTTTCTGATCCCTCTTAAAGCTTCTCATAATAGATGTTAAGAATAGCGTATATAAGAGACGTTATGTCTTCTCACTCCGTCACCCCTACTCTTTACCCCTACTCCTCCTATGGGCCGCACAGTCCCTTAGTACAGGGTGCTGTTGCGTCCTGCCGGTAATCTGTATTCTGTATTCGGCCTAGCTCGAGGCTTATTCAACAGTTCTTCCTTTCCACCGTTTTTATAATAAATCTTACTTTCAA
>NW_028301132.1:115000-134989 GCF_049000335.1 Polistes dominula
AAATCAAACAGAATGTTTGATTGAGATATCTAATTTTGAGCAATATTTAGTTTCTCAACAAAAGGACAGTGGAGATAGTACAACAAAGGCATTGGTAAACGCGGCTGCTCCTGCACAAAACCCCGAGAGTACCTCAGATGCGGTTGACAATATAGAGGTCAATGTTATGAGGAACCGAATTAATATCTAAAGGGAAACCATTGCAACTCTTCGAGAGAAAATTGAGAGGCAAGACAAGGTATTCAAAAGGCTTACTGACAAACACAAGCAAGAATACGATGCTCTCAATAATCAAGTAGAAGGTTTGAAAATTCGGTTGGCCGAAAGTCAGAAAAGGGCTGAAGAATTTGAACAAAAGTATTTACGGTCTCAGAAGCAAATAGCCGAAATAAAGCAAACTCAGAATAAGAGCACTGTTGTTACGGTTGAAGAGCCTGCTTCGGAGTTATACGATGCAGTCTCGACAGCTCAACAGTTTTCTGTTGGAAGTAGTAGTACAGCTACTCAAAATAATTTTCATGATAGGGTTTCTGGTGCTCCGGTGAGTATTGTTCATACTCACGGAAAACCAGTGAAAATAAACGTAGTTAACCTTTGTACAGCGATTAGAAATGAGAGCTTGGAAGTACTTAATAGAGATACAATAGATAGGTTAACTTTGCAAAGGTCCGGTCCGAACTCAGGTTCAGAATCGAATAATCTTTTGAGTAATGAATCACACTCTGGTGAAACAGTGAATTCTAGTAGTCAAAACACTGCTCAGACTGGATGTCATGACAATAATGGTCGGAATTCAGCCCCGGTGATTAGTTTTCAAATGTACAATCCTGATCATAATGTGTCCCATGCATAGAAACTCTGCCAGAATACCAAATTTGAAGACTTTCTTGATGATCTTAGATCGGAATTAAGAGCAAATGATACATTATACGTTATCGACAGCAGCATTAAGCCTGTCATGGATAAAAATGATAATGCTAGACAGTTAGACGTTTTTAGAGTAAAAGATATAATAAGAAACAGAGTCGATAAATTTTATTATAGTCAAGTGAGAAACATTGAAAGTCCGCAGGAGATCCTTGCTAAATTAAATAAATTAAAGGCACTTGAAAGCACCGTAACGACATGTTCTGTTCGCAAAAGGCTGTACACCATACAATATAATCCAAGCAAAGAAAGATTTAAAGATTTTTGTAATAGATTTGAAGAGATTGTACGAACATTTGACGACCATCCTGGATCTGAAAAAATATCAGAACTAGAGAGAAGAGATGCATTTTACGAAGCGGTTTATAAGTCGGTACCAAGTGTGCAATGTGCAGACTTCCTCAAAAGGAGCCAACAGGGAAATGGTTTAACATATGCTCAATTGAAGGACTTTCTCACTAAAGAGGAGACAGAAAGGCTGTCAGCCAAAGGGCATCTAACAACCACTTCGTTGTGGACTGAGTCACGACAAAGGGAATTTATGAGCTACTGCAAAAACTGCAAAAGACCAGGACACTTGGCATCGAAATGTAGAGAAGTAAAGAGAACCAACTGCTTTGTATGTGATAAACCTGGTCACATAGCTAAACATTGTTCGTTAGCTAGATTACCAGCTCATCGACAGTAAGGTGGTTCGTCACCGAACCATAAGGGCAGCGGATATACTAGCACCCACTACCAAGGCAGATCAGGCAGATTAAGAGGTCAATTAAGTCAAAAGCGTGAACACGAGGGTAGGTCTAAACCCGAAGGTGAGCGCAAGCTTGATCTAGGTCGTCGTGGAGCAAAGAGAGGCAGGTTTAGTATTCGTGGTGGCCGTAGAAATGGCCAAGGAGGTAGTCAAGGTGCCAGCACCTCTTCAGGTGAGAGTATGGAGTGCGAGTCAAATGAAAAAGGTAATGTTCTATTTGTAGAAAAATGTCAGCAATGTCCGGATAACCTCAATTTTAATTACAGAAATAATACACTAGAACGGTTTATCGCGGACTCGGGTGCTACAGAGCATCTGTCGAATTCCAAGTTGATTTTCAAAAATTTGAATGAATCGGACGTTAAATCGATTAAATGTGCTAATAGAAATTCTCAGGCGGACTTGCAAGCTAACGGTGTAGGTACAGTAAAATTGAACTTGCAGAATGGAGAGACGCGCGAATTGCATAATGTCATATATGCTAAAGATCTATCAGTAAATTTGCTCTCGTTAAGAAAATTAGTAGAAAAGGGTTTAGAAGTTTATTTAAATGATAAAATGATTGATATTTACGACTCAAAGACTTGTGAGTCGTTTATGACAGGGATATATAACAAACCTTTCTGGGAAATTGAATTCAAGTCTGATAATTGTAATAGTGACGGGATAGGCTATAATGAGAATAGATACTGTCAAAAGGCTTTTTTGACAGATGGTGACAATGGAAGCTCTCATGAACATAAGTATTTTACGAGAAGTTCTACTCGACTTCAGAATGCTGAACAAATTGAAAAGGAATCAGAATTGAAAATGGAAATTGGAAAGGTGAACCCTCCTGAAACTAGTGAGGCTCCTTTAATTACTGATGAAAATACAGAAAAACGTTTGATCTCGGACGTTGCAAGCTCTTCTGTAGAAAAGGTACAGGAAAGCTCAGCAGCTGAAAATATAGCTGAGCTAAATAGACCAGACATCTTCAATTCAGTTAGGGATAGAATTATTCATAATGTTGACGAGATTCCTGAAATAGAATTATCGCAAGATGAAATTATGTCCTTGGAAGATTCTAACGTGAAAATGAATAAAGCTTTGTTGTGGCATGTACGACTTGGACATCCGTCGAGTAACTATCTTAGAAATTTGCAGAAACAATATCCTCACTTGAAAGATATCAAATCTGCCGAATTTAACGAGATCGTGGATAATTGTGAAGTATGTAAAATAGCCAAAATTAAACGATTGCCATTTAAAACTGTTAGACAGAGAGCTTCCAGACCGTTGGAAACAATACATAGCGATATTATGGGACCGATAAGCCCAGCTTCTTATCCCAAAGGTTACAGATTCATAGTTGTAGTAATTGATGATTATTCTCGTTTAGCAATGTCTTATCTAATCAAAAATAAAAGTGAAGCGGGATCTTGCATTGAGTCTTTTGTAAAATCTGCCAGAAATATACTTGGTCGAGATGATAAGGTCTGTCGTTTACGATGTGACCAGGGAGTAGAATATATAGGAGGTTATACAAAAGAAGTTTTAGAAAAATTAGGAGCAGAACTCGTACCCGCTAGTCCTGATACGCCCGCACATAACGGAGTAGCAGAACGTTATAATCAAACCATAACAAATAAGATCAGATCGTACATGTATGACTCGAGATTACCGGAAAACATGTGGGATTTAGGAGTAAGCGCAGCAGCGTACGCGTATAATCGAACACCACATGCTAGCAATAATATGGAATCTCCGTTACATAAATTTGCACCCAATTATAGATATGATATCAATCAAATAAAACGGTTTGGATGTTTTGCCTATATTAAAGTCCAACGAAAAACGGGACCTAAGTTTAGGTACATTGGTAGAAGAGTAATTTTAATAGGTTATATTCGAACAGGTTATTTATTTATAAAGCCAGAAGATGGTAAATTTTATGAGAGTAGGTTTAATGAAAGAATTGTTTACGGTGATAGATATAATGTAAAAGGTATTAAAAATTGGCAGAATGAAAACGGTGGGATAAACAAAGAAACCTGGTTAGTCGAATTTGATAAAGAAAACTTAGAAGGAAACGCCGAGACCTTAGATTCGGAGGGAGCGCCTCCGCGAATTAAAAGAAAAAGAGGTCGCCCTAAAAAGCAAGCTGATAATGCGCCTGAACATGCTGAGACGACTGTTGGTCCTCTCCCCATGGATGACGTATCAGCGAATTTTGTTTATGCCTTTGATAATACTTTAGAATATAAAGTAGATGAAAGAACAAGATTAAAAATTGATGAAAAATGTCACGCACTACTGGCTGAAATCAACAAAGATCCAAAGACCTATAAAGAGGCTGTTAATGGTCCAGAGAGAGAACACTGGATAAAAGCAGTTGCAGCTGAATTAAAGTCTATGGGTTTACGTAAAGTCTGGACAATAGTAGAGAGACCAGGATGTAGTAAGAATGGAACACCGCCTAATATTATAGATTCAAGGTGGGTATTCAAAACCAAGGTTGATGAAAAAGGTGAGAAGCTTTACAAGGCGAGACTCGTTATACAAGGTTTTAAAGATCGAAACGAGTACGATTTGAAAGAAACCTATGCACCTGTTTCTCGATTGTCACTGGTCAGAGCGTTGTTTGCAATAACAAATGCTTACGACCTTGATATGTGTCAATTGGACGTTAACACAGCCTTCTTGTATGGTGAGTTGGATCAATTAATTTATATGGAAATTCCGGAAGGACTTCTTCCTGAAGATCAAAGACCAAAGGATCAAGTTTGCAAGCTTGAAAGATCGTTGTATGGCTTGAAAGTAAGTCCGAAGAAATGGAATGAAAAATTCACTGAAGTTGCACTTAAAATAGGACTTGAGAAAAACTTAGTTGATCCATGCTTGTTCACCTGGAGAGAGGGTAGTGATTTTGTACATTTGCTTGTTTATCCGTTTGCGTACCACGAGCCACTTTCGCGCTCTTCAGATTTTGTGTCGAGAAAAGCCAGGGCATTTGGCCGAAACCGACAATTGACGGTCCACCCGATATTTGTAGAAACGCGCTCAGTTTTTCAGACGCTTAAAATACGTCGCGCGTCGCATCGCTGCCAGTAACCAATTTGTCTTTGGTTGTTACCTATTCTAAATTAATAGTATATATATATATGTACATAGTATATTTTTTGTAAAATATGTTATAAATTAAAAATATGAAAAAATTGAAAAACAAATAATATTTTATTGGAAATAACTTTTACTATGTAAAACATTGATGTTTATGATAACAGGTTGGATGAACTCCCTTTTCACATTGTACACAAATCAGATGCGATCTTTTTCTCTTATTTTTAGTGCTACACACTACGCAATTCCGTAAGTTGCGTTGTGGCAACTTCACTAAACGTGGCCTATTTTCGTCTAAAAAATCACGTTGAAAAACTCGTACCCTCTTCTCTTTCATCCATTCACGCCCAATATCAAAAATAATTCGCGAAATAAAATCTAACCGGGTCATTGCTCTATTATTCGCATTTTTTTTATAAATAATATAAGCATTCAAAACCACGCGATTCATGATATTGAAAGCAACTTTTTTCCAATATTTTACAGTTCTACGTTCATCAAGATATGCGTATAACATTTTATCAGATTCGTCTACACCCCCCATGAAGGTATTATACGAGTGAATAATAGCAGGTTTTGTTGAATGCCATTCTCTACCGTGTTTTTTCTTTGTTATCGTCAAATTTTTTTCTTCACATTTAGTTGAAATCAGTATTACTGGTTTCTTTACGCTTTTCTTTTCACGATACGCACAAAGGAGCACATTATTATCTTTGAAATATTTCGGTTCATTTACATTAACTGTTTTTAAATGATCGGGAATACATTTTTTATTTCGTCTGATAGTTCCGGTTAAATAAGTATTGTTGGAATATAAATATCTTGCTAATTCAATACTACTAAAAAAGTTGTCAACAAAAACGTGATATCCTTGATGTAGACAATTACTTTCATTTAATAAATTAATCACGACATTATATCCTAGTCCAAACGTATTATTGTCACTATTATTTCTTGATTTTGCGCCCTTGTAACAATAAAATGTTAAACAATATTTCGAAATGGCATCGCATAACATCCAAAATTTTATGCCCCAGCGATGATGTTTTTTGTTTGGCAAATATTGAGTTATACTCGAATGACATAACGTCCTAACTAAGGATTCGTCGATTGATAATTCCTTGTGAGGCGTATAATATAATTTAAAAACTCTGTTAGCGTGTTTAACAAAGGGTTCAAATCTCACACAGGGATCGTAATTAGGATGACTAGGTGAAAAACACAAAGAACTATCTACCAAATGAAAATACTTTAAAATTTCTTGAAACCTATTTTTTGAAAACATTTTCTTGAACCATGGTATCTGCCGTGAATTTTTGCTCCAATATGAAGTTATACTGGGTCTTCTTGTGATGCCCATTTCTAGAATCATTGCTATGAATGCTTTCAACTCCAATTCAGTAACTGGTGTCCATTTCGGTAGTTTAGACAAATCTGATGGTTCAAAAAGACTCCTCGAATATTCCGCGTAATTATTAGTCTCGATAACCATTAGTGACAATAGTTCTGAATCAAAAAAGAGGTCAAAATAATGAATCGGTTTGCTCCAATCAGGAAAATTGCATTCAGCTTCAAAATTGTCGATATTTTCTTCGGGTTTTCTGAGCAAGTCCTCTGCAGATGAATTATCGTGTGTCAAAAAATCGTTATCACTCTCCGAGCTACTGAATATACGTTTCTTGCTCTTCCTAACAGGAATGATGTCAGAATCATCGGTGTCACATGGGTAACTTGGATTTTCGTGTATGCTTGTAATTTTAGTTTTCCGGCTCATTATAGCTCCTTAGGGTTTAAATAAATTAATTTTAAAAATTACTCAATGAACCTCAGCTAACACCACACTTACCTTCTGCTTTATTTCGTCTAATAATTTCTACAAAGACACGGTTATGATGATCGCACTTTTATAACACTACTCTTTTATAACACTCCGTTCTTTCTGCCGCTTGCATAAAGAATGATGGTATAGAAATAGAAAAAACAAACACGAGAAGCGTGGCCCGATTATTTACCGCATTGTGACAAGCGCTATCGCGCTCTTCGGCTTTTTTCGACACATAATAGAAGGAGCGCGATCGCGCTCCTTGGCGTTTGTCGATCGTGTTTTTTCAAAACCCTCTGGTACGCAAACGGTTATGTTGATGACATAATAGAGATAGGTAATCATCCGGATAAAATGTTAGAAATTAAAAATAAGCTCAAAGCTGAATTTGAAATGAAAGACTTAGGTGAACCAAAAGAATACTTAGGAATTTGAATTAGAAGAGATAGGAGAAATAAAATTTTGCGACTAGATCAGGAAAACTTATTGACAAAATGCTTGAAAAATTCTTAGAAGGAAATCCTTATCCTAAAAGAACACCTATGGTTTCGAATCAAATCCGTAATCGAGAAAGAATAGATCGGGAAGAAACTATTGCTGTACCACTGACAAAAGATTTTCCTTATAGAGAGGTCGTTGGAACATTGTTACACATAGTTAACGGTACAAGGCCTGACATGGCATACATTACTAATGTGTTGAGTAGGCATCAATTAAATCCAATTAAGAACGAATGGAATATGCTGCAGAGAGCACTGCGTTACTTGTTGGGTACGAAAGGTATGACCTTGACGTTTAGAGGCAAAACACAAGAGTTGCAGGCTTATGCTGATGCAAGTTTCTCTGATTGCAAAGGCTCGCTGACTACATGTGGGTATGTAATACAGCTGTTTGGTGATACTATTGCTTGGCGAACACATAAACAGCCAAGGGTTGCTCTCTCCACTTGTCAGGCTGAATATGTCGCATTAAGTGAAACATGCCAAGCTTTGCTATCAATCAGTCAGTCAATTGAGTTGATAATAAAAGGAAAATGGTATCCAATAAATGTGTTCAGTGACAGTAAGTCAGCAATAGCGTGTGCGAAATCTGATGGCAATAATAAATTAAGGCACATGATCGAAAGGAAAGAACACTACGTTAGGGAATGCGTTAATTTAAATTTGGTTAAGTTAAACTGGGTTCCTTCAAATAAACAGATTGCTGACATTTTCACAAAGACATTAACCTTTGAAATACATAAATATCTTACAGATTTGATTATGAATAATTAAATTATTATTCTCTTCCCATTCAGGGAATAAATCTTCTTCACAGGGCCAAGCTGTCTAACTAAGAGTTAACTGACATTTCGTGCCAAAGATTTGTCAAGTTAGATTAATTTTATTTTGAATAAGTTCAGTATAAATAAGTATGAAAAGTTATTCGTTCATAGATTTTGTTTAATCTATTTACGATTTTAATCACTTAAAGATGCTGTTGAATATATTGTATGGTTTAAACCATTTAAAGAGTTTATTAACAAAAGTTTGTGGAGTATCGAGACATACCGGGAGGGAGTGTTAAGAATAGCGTATATAAGAGACGTTATGTCTTCTCACTCCGTCACCCCTACTCTTTACCCCTACTCCTCCTATGGGCCGCACAGTCCCTTAGTACAGGGTGTTGTTGCGTCCTGCCAGTACTCTGTATTCTGTATTCGGCCTAGCTCGAGGCTTATTCAACAGTTCTTCCTTTCCACCGTTTTTATAATAAATCTTACTTTCAATATTAACTCTGCGTTGTCTTATTTATCAGCCATACCTTAACAATAGAATTAAGAGTCGACTTGGTTTTTAACATTTTTTTGATTTTATTGTTTTTATATTTTTCCATGCTATTACGAGAACTTGTGTTTTCATCACGGTATGGCCGCTAACGTTAACTAATAATATACTAAATTTACTTGCCATGCACTCCCTAATTTCAAGTATAAAAAAAAATATTTATTTTAAGGCTACTAGGTATGTATATCATAAATGTAGAATTTTGGTTTGGATTAAAGATGCGAGGTTAACATACTCCCAGTTTAATCCTACTGATAAGATATATTTCAAGGTATTTGAAAAATATATAATAGTGCTTCACAGTCTTAGGATAACAACAGATATAAACAACTACAGAACGGCTGATGACGAATTGCGACTACGCGACTACCCTCTGACTCACCCCGTCCCTTTATATTCATCAATACGCTGTTCTTGAATTTTCCAATCGTCCGGTCCGATGCAATAAATGAAGCATTGATATCGCTTGAAAACCTTCCAACTCACACAGAATTACACACACAACTTACACAACTTACAAAGCAGACCATACACCGTCTTTCTTTATTTCGACTATCGTTTTATTCTTTCGTTGCCTATCTGCTTATCTATGTTTATTTTTCTACACTCAAAACTCTTCTACATATACAGGATCTTTCACTTAACTATCCCAGCTTAAATATATGGCATATTTACTACGACATTTTTCTTTTAAGTCTTTTTCTTTTTGATTTTTTTGATTCCCTTTCACACCCACAAAATTTAGATGAGTAGTAAATTGTTTTGTAGGTTAGTTCATAATTTTGTACGTTATGTTGTTAAAAAATGTTTTGAATCGCATAAATTATTGGTCTACAAGTAAATTTCCAGTGTATTTGTAATAAATATTTTCATAAATTCTTGCACACACACAAAAATACACGCACACACTCTAACACATTTCTTTTCTCTCTCTCTCTCTCTTGTTTATTTACTTTTATCATATAAAAATATAAATCCCAGCGATTTTTTCAATTGACGATATTTTTATTTAACGGATCGAAGAAAAGGAGGAAGGGTGGATTAAGACGAAGCAAAAAATATAATTTTTACGTAAAAAAATAGTAGGACAAAAAAGAAGATATACCTAAAAAGAAAGAATATAAGTGTACTTATATTATTTTACGTAAATGTGAGTTTTCTACAATTATACTTAAAACAAAACATTTTCTTAACAATAAAATATTCACATACATACACACAAACACAAAGAGAGTGAAAAGTGTAAATAACATAAATAAACGAAAGGTCTTTCGTAAATGATAACGAGTATGGATCGTTTCTTTCTTCTAACTGAAGAACAAAATAACTGTTTTGCATTGGAGTACGTATTTATAAATAATAATAATAATAATAACAAAAAATACTTTTAAAAAATTTTAAAAGAGCAAAATAATTGTTTTGCATTAAAATACGTAATTGTAAATAAAAATAATAAATAATAATTTTAAAAAAATATACAAAAGAAAGAAATGGGGAGGGGAGAGGAAATAAGAGTGTAAAACAAATAGAATTAGAACAATCACGTGACTTATAATATTATATATCAATCGATTTGAATTGATTACTTTATTTTTTTTCTTCTTTCAATTTTTCGTATTTCATTTTTCTTTTTTCTTTTTCTTTTCCTTCGAAAAAAGAAAAGAGAATAATAAATAGATAGATAGATGCATTTTACAGCTTCCCCAAAGGGTTACACTCCTTTTACAATTATATTCTTAACCTATCTTAGCACTACTCTCTCCCTCACTTCTCCCTTCATCCTTTCCTCCTCCACTCGTCCCATACCCTCATTTCTACCTCCCTCACTCCCAACCTTGACCCTCCTTCCCTTCTCTTATACTCTCAACCCTCTTCATCCATTTTTTCCCTATTCCACTCTCATCCAAAATCTCTAAGAAAAGAGAATAATATCAAATTACATTGATTGTATCAGGTCAAGAAACGAGATTTCTTGATTAGGTATTACTATAGTGATTATACACTATCCGAAGTATCAAAATGTCCTTTTGATTAGTAAACTGATCCTGGTCAATTCACTGTAACTTTATACTTTCTGATCTCGTTAGAGAAAAGTAACAATCTAATCAAATTACAATTCTCCTATCTATAACTATATATATATGTTTTTCATTTAAAGATAACAATTTTTCATTTCAAATTAACCTTTTTTTCATTTCAATTAAAAAAGCATTTAGGAATAAATTAAAAAACGAATTCACATAATAGTCCGAGTCCGGCTGCAAGTTTAGTGTACCTAACGAATTTTTGCTAAAAACCTAATTTTTACGTAAATTTATAATTAGGAGATTATATATTTACCAAATATTCTATCAGAATGTGGCCGTTAGTATTTTTAATTAAATTATTGTTAATTAATGTTGGGGAAAAAATTCACTCACTTGGTTTTTAAATAAAATATCATCCACTTCACGGCAATATATGTAAATACTTTGAAAAATCACGATTGCCGTTCGACATGCGTCGAACGCTAGTGTTCTCAACCACCGGTGCAAACAGTAGCTCCAAAACAGCGTGGTTAGAATAATAATGTCGCAGCTATTCAGTTGAGAACATTAACAATCGACGCATGCGCAGTGGCTTTAAAGTGTCGTGCAGCTGGCAATCGCTATCCTCGTCTGACAAGTGATGTTGCGCGATAACTCTCTCTCACTGTACCTTTAATTTTTATTTACCATCTTTAACAGCCGGCAAACCTTATTTGCGGCCAGATTTAATTAGGCAATCGTATATCATAATAAACAGAAAAAAATTAGCTTTAATTTGAAATACAAATAATAAATGTTCATTATGAATATATAAATATATCAAAATCATACCTGTTTACACCTGACTGCGAAGAGGTGCGGTCAAGTGCGCAACAGCAATCGTGATTTTTCAAAGTCTTTACATGTATTGCCGTGAAGTGGATGATATTTTATTTAAAAACCAAGTGAGTGAATTTTTTCCCCAACATTAATTAACAATAATTTAATTAAAAATACTAGCGGCCACATTCTGATAGAATATCTGGTAAATATATAATCTCCTAATCATAAATTTACGTAAAAATTAGGTTTTTAGCAAAAATTCGATAGGTACACTAAACTTGCAGCCGGATCTCGTATTACAATGTGCTATGTTAATTTTTAAAATTTATGTGCAATTATATTTAAAACAGTATTTATGGAATTAAATTCAGAAAATAATAATCTTTAAAAACAAATAAGTTTGATAAAAAAATGCATTGGATTTACGTCCACTACACCGCTGTCAGTACTTTTGGAATTTTATAAAACAAAATTAGAAAAAGACATGTTCATAAAAAAAATATATATTTATATAGGTTGTCAACCAATGAGCTTGTACCAATGATAACTATTTATCATTGATATCATCGGTATTTATTAGTGGTTACTGAATTCTCCATTGGTTAGATTTAAAGGGGGTGATTCACCCCTTAACAAAATGGATAATGTTAATAATGAATTAAACAGTGACTTGAGTAATACTTCCTCAACGAGATCCCATTATGGAAGAATTATGGAATCAAATAATGATTTTGATAGCAGTAGTGATGAAAATGTGGAAAATGTAGTTGTTGAACGGAGAAGAAATCGTATTTCAACAATAAACAACAATGATAGAGTTAGAAAAAAAGAAATTTTAATAAAACTACATGAAAAAGGTAAAACAATAGTCGTGGCAGCGCAAATATCAGGTATTAATAAAAAATAAAGCTTATAATGAATTGAGACGTTATAAAAATGATGCTGGTGTTGTTTTAAACAAAAAACAAGGTGGTAAAAGAATGTTCAAACTGACCGACGAAGTTTTAACCTATATATTGAATTACAGAACGCAATCTAGCAATTACATTAAAAAATATCAAAATTGAACTTCTGCAAAAGAACAACGTAGTAACTTAGTACTACATCAATTTTGAACGCAATGAAAACTTTGAAGATAATTCTTTAAATGGCTACTTTGTATTCATTTGTAATCTTAGTTCAATAAATTATCATTCATTATTTTATTTCTTACTGTTTCTTTTAATTGTTAATTTAAAATGACCTGAAAAACCTATATATGTAATATACAGCTACATATTATTCTAATCTCGAATAATGTAAAATCTTCTATTATATTACTATGCTTTTGTTCTTTTTTTTTCTAAAAGAAAAGTTAAATTATAAAAGAATTTAAATGCTATACGATAGAAAAAAAATTCAAAATATATAAATCATTATCTTGTAAAAATAAATTACAAAATTATTGTTAATATAAATAAGTATAAAATATGAAAAGTTTGATCTTACTTTTTTTGAAAATGCATCGATGCACCCGCTAGATGCAGTTGCACTTTTCTTTTAAATGGAACCTTGTATTTTTTTTTACACTATTCAATTCCTTTTTTTTATCCTGCGTTAAAAAGTATTCAGTGAAGGTCATCGAAATGTCAATAGTTTACGAGATATTTGAAGTTTTATATCAGCTATGTATTTAATTACAATAAGTGTTCGAATGTTCCTCCATTGCATTCTAAACATTTTCTAATGCGTTTCTTTACATTTTTCATTACATTTTTTAATTGATATTGGAACAATACATTGTTATACGCTCCTTTAGACCATGTTTGTTCATTGCGTCTATTGAACATTCTATTGTTCGTAAAAGTGCATTCATCTGTCCATAAAATTCCTTCTGCAAAATGTTTCCTTCGTTATACTTGTCTACGAAAAAATTGACAAAAACGCATTTTTCTAATATCATCCCCCACATGTAAAGTATGTCCTATCTAATAACGATATGGATGTGTATTCACGTCCTTATATATCAGTCGATGATTTAAAGGAGCGTAAAACAATGTATTGTTCCAATATGAATTCAAATCAATGTAATAAAATACATTACTGATATAAGACATCAAATATTTCATAAACTTTTGACATTTCAATGACCTTCATTTAATACTTTTTAACGTAGAATAAAAAAAGAATCGAATAGTGTAAAAAAAATATAAAGTTCCATTTACAAAAGAAGTGCAACTGCGTCTAGCGGGTGCACCGATGCATGTTACTTAAAAAAAAGTTATTACCTGTCCCCGTTACAAGAATCACTCTGTATATATATACATAATGAAGTTAAAGAGGCGTGTTAAGTGCTTTTTTAAGAGTTAGTTGAAGATGCTTCATTCATATTTTTAATTGTCAAAGTCTTGATTTTTTTATCAGCTTCCTCTTCCTCACTTTCATTGTGTATTTCATTGGTTTTCAATTGTTGCTCAATTAAGTATTCATTTGACAGCGGTGCTGAGTGAGATTTACTGAATTCATTAACATCTTCTTTGTTGATGTCCAAGTTTAGTTCATTCATTAAGGTAACTATTTCATCTGAAAGAGTTTCCGGTGTTTCTTCAAAATTTATAAAATCGCTCATCATTTCTGTGTATAATTGTTTCCAGGAACCTTTCATTGTCGACTCTTTTACTTCAGTCCACGAGTCTCCAATATTATTTATTGTGTTTTATATATTATAATTTTTCCAAAAATCTGCTAATGTTGGCCCATCTTTCCTGTCATTTGCTTTAATGGCCTTAGTTATTATTGTCCTCATATAATATCGTTTAAACGTAGGTATCAATGTTTGGTCCATGAGCTGTATGAAGCAGGTAGTACTGGGAGGAAGAAACACAACATTGATTTCTGGGTATAAATTCTTCATAGATTTTGGGTGTCCTGGAGCATTGTCTAAGATTAATAATGCTTTAAATTGTAAATTATTTTTTTTACAATATTGTTAAACTGTCGGCACGAAATGCTGTGTGAACGAATCTTTAATGTTAACGTAGTAATTCAGGAATTTTTATTTGATTTCTAAATGACCGGAAACAATTCTTTATTTTTCCCTTTCAATGCTCTAGGATTTTCTGCTTGGTAAACTAACAATGGCTTCCATTTTCAATCACCAGTTAAGTTTCCACCAAAAAATAATGTCAATCGGTTTTTGAAAGGCTTATTTCTAGGAGCAACTGATTGTATCTTTGATAAAAATGTACGATTAGACATTTTTTTCTAAAACAAACTCGTCTCATCTACATTGAATATTTGACTAAAAGAATATTCTCTAACTGCAATTATTTTGGATAATAAGGAAATAAATTCTTTCGTAGCATCTTTATCTGCATCAGCTGATTCTCCAGTGAATTTATTATTATGTAAAGAATATCTCATTTTAAATTTGTTAAATCAGTCATTATTTGCTTGAAATACAGTGTTAGAATCTTCATTTAATTTAGTCTTCAAACTTCATGCAAACTAAGAGCCTTAGCTCTCTTGTTTACACTGTTTACACCATGTTGATAAAGATCTTTCCATTTTATCCATCACTATGCCGTGTCTTTTGGAAACAGTCTTTGTAGATATATTTCTACAATTTTTAACGTATTCCCTAATTTTACTCTTGTTTTTCAAAATTTAACATATCATAGATCTGTTTACACCGTACAAACGTCTGATTAAAGCAAAAGATTCACAGTTTTCAGAACGTTTAATTATTTCCATCTTTATCTCGATCGTATGAAATTGATGAGTCCTTAATTTGTTTTTGTTCGTATCAACACTGCAGTTTTTCCATTTCTTACTCATGTTCATAAATTTATAAGGGCAAAATATTTAAACTGAAATTGATAAATTAGCAAAACACACAACACGTTGACACACGTCCTAATGCAAGACTGTGAAATTGTTTTGTTCTCTTTATCCGAACAACATTGTAATTTGATGACTAGTCTGATGTTCACTGAGAGAGGACATCCGATCGCAGAGGATTAAACAGTTAAATTTAGAAATGTGCGAAATAACGAATTGCGCGAAAGTAGAATGCGCGAAAGTCGAGGAAGACTGTATTTTGTTTGTTTCCATGTTACGAGAAAAAATTTAAGATATTTTACAGTACAGTAAGTACAGATCTCCTTCCAATAACCCGGTAGATAGGTTCCTAGAAAATACCGTGTTATTTGAAACCGTGTTGTTTGAGACCCAGAGCCAATGCAAAAAAGGGGGTTACGTTCCGAAAATTTTTTAAAAACAAATATTTCTTTTTTTTTTAAATAAACAACCTAATTTTTATTGTTCATATAAATATATGAACAATAGATAACAAAAAATATTATTTTAATTTATATATATATAAATAATCGGTTTTTCGGTGGAATGATATCGCCTTCACTTTCAGAACGTTTTTCTTCATTTAAAGTTCTTGCATCTTCTTCCCTCTTGAAAAAATCTGTAATTTTACTTTGCTTCGTGTTTATTACCAGGTCATTGTAAATTTCTCGGTATGGAGCTAGACAGTTTTGATGCTTTCTTTTGAATTTTCGGCTCCTTTCTTTGGAAGGAAGGATCTGCATTCAAGAAAAATGACTCGAGATTTTCAGCTAAGTTTAGGCCTTCTTGTTATATTTTTAATGTTTGCTTATTAACAGCACAATCTTCATCAGTGCTAGTGTCCTCAGGATCAATTTGATTTACAGTTTCGGATATTATTTCCATCAAATCTGCTTCGTCAACTTCTTCCACTAATAAACCTTGAATTTCCACAATAACCATATCCACAAAACCTTCGTCTCCGATTGATTTAACAAGTTCTAATATGCTACCAATTTCATTTTGTGACGATTCACGCACGTTTTCAATTTTAACTGAAGAGAGCCATATCTTTTTCCAACACGCATTTAACGTTGATGTTTTCAGTTCACAAAAGCATGAGACACTTTTTTCCAGGCCATGGAAATGAAAAGAAATACTTCCCGCAACACTGTATCTTTAAGACGGTACCTAAGCATCGCCGCGGCTGTAGAAGTACAGTATTGTAAAAAGGTTTTTTGAAAGAAAACCATTTAAAAAAATGCTGTGTTGTAGGAAAGTTCCCGCAATTTGTGAATCGCGTTATAGCGAAATCGTGTTAGGAGAAACCGTGGTCTTGAAGGGATAGCTGTATTACATTTATAATAATTGGAATATCTTATCAACAGCCCTTAGCAAGGTAATACGAAAAACGAGATATCTCGTCAGCGATCTTCAATGTGGTAACAAAAGTATTTCTTATAACGCTGTATATTTAGCTTTTTGTTATTCGTCGTATTATTTATGGTTAGCAGAATCTTTTGTCGTACAAAACACATACTCTTTATAGTTTCTAAGAAAATACCATCCTTGCGCTCATACTTTCATTCCATATACATATACATATTATACATATCATATAAATATACATATCCATGTATATATATAATACGCGTTATTCCTCTCATCATCTTTCATCATTTTTTTGAAGTGTTATTCTTCTTAATTTTTCTTTTTTTTCGAATGCCCACTTCGCATCTTCTCGAATGACAATTGATCGTATGATCGTTCTGCTTTTGGTCACGTACGCCATAAGCACGCAGCGCCGCACACGCCGCACACGCACACACACAAATCATTCTCATGTACTCATACTCACACTACCAGATCTCGACAGAAGAAAGAATAGTTTCCTTGGTTTTACTTTTACGGATATTGTCCGGAGCTATTATCGAAATATCTTGTATGTACGCTTTTAATAGTAATCGATCTTCATTATCTACGTCTCAAGTTTCTTTCTATTCATACGAAACACAAAAAACTGCTTTTCTGTTCATTCTCGAATTTCTTTTATTTTTCCAAAAGTGAATGTAAAACTTTTATAAATTTTTTTTTTAAATAAAAAAAAAATATCAGGAAAAACGCAAGAATTATTTTAAAGTTGAACTAAAATTTAAAGTGTTCCTTCGACTCGTCAAAGCTTTAAAGACTCGTAGAATTGCGCTACCTACATTTCTAAATTTCTAAATATTTTTAACAGCATTTTGTTTAATAAGAATTAAAATTGGAAAGATACTTAAAAAAAGTATAAAAAAGTTTTTATTTATTATTATTTTTCTCTAATTTCAAGTTAATTTATATTAACAGTCAAAAATATTAGTTAAAATTAAACGAGTCTCTATTATTAATATTTTTTTACAGTATACGTATTTGTAATATTTTTTATTAATTTTTATAATAATATTCTTAAATTGGCATTAAATAGAAATTAAAAAATATGTAAATAAACATTTATAATTTTATTTTCTTTTCAATTTTCTGTTTAATATGTAAGGTGGTAAATTTAATTCATGCGTGGTTGATATTTTTCTTCGTTATGAATTTTTTTCATTGCATGCATTTTGTTTTTCTTATCATGTAGACGATACAATTATTATTTAGTTCTTTCTTTATTTTATTTCGTGTTTGAATACGCTATCGGTCTTAGTGAAAGAAAACTCCACTCAGAGATTAAGAGGAAACGGTATTCCGTTGTTTAAAAAAAAAAGACAAAGTTCCATTATGCATGATTTCTACTACTATCTTTACCAAAAAAATAAGCTGTACCCATCGGTTGACTATGTGGGGTGGATCCTTCTGCTATTGGTCGATAATATTCATAATCTCCTTCCCTCCCCATAGGGTTGTTACTCTTTTATGATATAAATATGTGAAAGAAAGTAAGAAATCAAGGCTTAGTCTATCAGTTTTTAATCAGTATCAGTCTGTATATCTGTTTGTCTGTATAATTGTCTGTATCTGTTGCTTAGTCCTTAGTTCTCAGTTCAATAATTATACTTTCAGTCTGTTACATCCGTCTGCGTATTTTATCAGTCAGTTTATCAGTTTATCAGTCAATCAGTCGGTCTTATATTCATAACTATTTGTATTCTGTATTTTTGTAACTACGTCACTTTCTGTAAACCTTTTGTAAATACCGCTCAACATCACATCATTACAATTTAATAAACTATCATTTTTGACTGATCATATTTGGTCATCATCAGTTATATTTTTTCTGTCTGAACCACACAATCAAAATAACCCTTTTAAAAGCGTTTAAACAGAATATTAAGAAATCTAGCCTATTAAGATTGAGTCCCTTTCAACAATGTAATAGCTAATCTATAGATTCATTGATTTGCTCTTTTAAAGTGCGGAATCAAGAGTTTTCTTCATTTTACTATATTAAATCTCGCTATTTAATTAAACAAAAAAATAATCTTTAAATTACACCAGTGGTTCCCAAAGTGGGCGATGACGACCACAGGTGCACTTTGGGGGTGGGGGAAATGAACTACTACAAAGGAAAAAAATGTCATCGGAGGCCGACCCGCGCTGCTATACTATGCTACACAACAAGGCCGGTTTATTGATACTGTGTCAATAGTAATAAGATATCAGAAAGAAATTTTCTTATTTAGGCTTTTCTCTTTCTTATCTTCACTCCTGGTGGGCCTGGTGAGCGATGAAGCGGTCCAGGGAGGCGATGACAAGATGAAAACTGGAATTTTAAGTGTGCGGGTGTGCTATTAAAATTAGAAGTGAAACCTTCAAAAAACTAAATTTCGAGAGAATGAGACGTATGCAAAGTTTCAAGAGTAAGATAATTGTAGGATTTATTTATTATAATATTATTACCATATATAATAAAGATCACCGGTATGGTCTCTGGGTGGAATAGCTGATAAAAAGTACATTTTTCCCAATTCAAGCAATAAAAATGGAATGCTTAATCAGATAGTTATAGATAGACACCAAAATCGTAGCATGTTTATCAAAGGAAATATAATTCGTGGGAACCTAATTAAATACGAATAATCCTTTTTTTGAAACTCAGGTATAAAATTTTTTTTGTTAGTATAGTTTTAAATTTCCCATTTTCATCTACATTCTTGAGCTGTATAACAAACATTTTAGGATAGACGAAATAAAGATATTATAAAAAACATATGGAATTTACTGCTGGACTGAACAAAGGTTCTAGTAAAATGCAATGAGAGATCTAATAGAAATCTTTGCGAGTAATACTTTTTAAACTACATAGCCTGCCGCACTTCTCTTTCTCTCTCTCTCTCTCTCTCTCTCGACCATTATTATATATAACATAATACATTAAGGGGACCTTCTACTCTGAGCACCTAAAAAAAAGGCTATTTTCGCGAATTTTTTCCAAGAAAACTATAAAAGATATCGATATAAAAGTTGTTGGGTTTGTTAAATTGAGTCTTAAACTATATAAATGAATTTTTATTTTTTCATTTTAATTAATTTTTTATTGCAAAAACAGTAGTATAAAAAAACACCTTAAAACTTTAGTGCTTTGGTAGCTCCATCAGAACTTGAGAATGGCCTACCTGAAACATAAAAGTAAAATGGTTTTATATTCTGTATGACTTCAGCTACAAAGTGACAGTTTTATATAAAAATTTTATCAATAAATAAAAAAATGGTGGACAAATTACAAAAAAAACGTAAATTTGTTCCTTTTTTTCATTGTTTTTGACTAAAAATAAATAGTAAAAATTAAAATATAAGAAAAAACTCTCCGTCACTTTGTTACAGCTCATGTGTAGAATATGTGGATTAAATTTTATAAGAATCGGTTTACTGGTTCGTGAGATACGATGGAGCTAGTATTTCAAAACATAGTTTCAT
>NW_028301133.1:0-9864 GCF_049000335.1 Polistes dominula
AATTTTGTTTTGCAATACTTTAGTATTTTTGTATTTAAAATGAATATATTTACCGACGCTAATATTAAACAATAAAAAAACATTAATAATTGAAATACCTTTATTGACCAGTACCTCAAAAAACGAAAAGATTTATACACTCTTTGCTACGCATTTAATTCTCTTGTTAAATACTTTTATTTTCACTAAACTTGCAGTATAGAAACATAACCTAAAAGACCGCTAGCACTAAAATCTCTTAGATTTATATACAATACTTCTTCCTACGCATTCGCTTTTATCGTTAGATACTCTTATGATTACAGATCTTGCTTTGATACCTGAATATATTAACCGCAGACATTTAATACTAGTAGAATAATAAGCTTTTAGCTATGTATTTACATTTCTTGCCAGATTCTTTGATATCCACAAACCCTGCATCTCTAAAAACAATCTGATATTCTGGTAGCAATATGTGCTCAAGTTTTTTCATTCTCTGTTGTGCATTTCCATTTCTTGTTACTCTCATTTCCACAAAATTTGCATTGTAGTAACATACCCTTTATTGACTGCTACTATAAAAACATTTTTGATTTGTAAGCTATTTGCTATGCATTCACTTTTCTTGTTAGACTTCTTGCCTTTATCAATAGGAAAGTTTTGCAGTTCAACAAAAAGATAGTAATCGCTTTGTGTAAGGTCTGGTCTTTATAGTGGATGCATCAAAACTTTCTAACTAACATCCTGGAGCTTCTGGGGAGTCACTATAGACATGTGTGACCTGGCGTTTTCTGATGGAACACAACACCTTTTCTGTTGGCCAATTCAGGCCTTTTCTAGTCAATCGCTAGCTTCAAACGGTCCAGTTGTTGACATTTGACATCCAAATTAATTGTTTGGCCATGTTTAAGCTACTTTTAATAAATGATTCTTTTCCAGTCCCGCCAAATGCACAGTAGAATCTTCCCTGGAGGTTAGTCCTGGTTTAACCACCGCTTGAGCTGCTTCCTCGCGCTTTGACTACGATCGTTTTCGCACAATATTGTCGTATGCGAACCATTTCTCATCCCCAGTCACTATTCATTTAAGAAATGGGTCGATTTCATTCCGTTTTGCCAAGGCTTCGCAGATGAAAATTCGATGCATCATGTTTTTTAGTGTTATTTGGCGTAATTGTAAGATATTTGGCGAAAATTGTAAGACCTGCTGAGATCCTGAGTCGCCTGTTCATCTATGAAAAAATTAGTGTCGTAGTGAATGAAGACAGTGATTAAGACTAATATAGTTACATCTTTTATTATAATTTTTATTTTTGTTGCATAAGATTTAGAATAATATCTAACCGTATAAAGAATATATAAGTGTTATCTTTAAGTGTATTTTCAATAATCAATAACCCTTCTAATTACGTTAGACGGAATATATCTTAATTGTTTTATAATAATCTTTATGTTTATTTCTAGCAAAGTGTATTTTGAGTAAAAAAATATTTTTTCACATTTTTTTTTTAACTGAAAAAAAATATAAGTTAGTTAAAACTTGAAATTTTAGAAAAAAATTAGTTTTTACATTTTTTCATATTGTTCCACCACTTCAAAAAATTCAAGAAAATTCCTGAGTGTAGAGAAGTACAAAAGACATTTTCTGAAAAATTTTGGTGAGTGACTTATTTCAAAAAAGCTAAAAAAAAAAAATTTAATTTTCTTTCGTCCGTCAAAAATCGGCTTTTCGTTAAAATATTATGATCATATTTTTTTTCATGTCTTAGACTCCTAAAAACTAGAAAAAAAAAATCATCATTGATTAGTTTCGAATTTTACAATAAAAAAAAAAATTTAATAAAAAAAACAGGTTTTTTTGAAAATCTCGAGAACCGTTTGAGTAAAAGAGCTAAAATTTGGGGTGAATTATTTTTATTCGACACCAAATCGATCCCCCAAGTGCGAGTCAAAAAAGTTTTCGGGATTTGTATGCACAGTGAGTAATGCAGCAGTACGATGTTCTTAATATTTTTCTTATTTTAATATTGTCTTTTTAAATATTAGGAAATTATAATTAAAAATATCAAAGTACCCTATTGTTTTTAATTTATAATATTATTAGAATAATTGTTGATTATGATTATATAAATACATTCTCATGTACATTTTTTATTTAAAATGAATACATCTATTTAAAAAGTGAAAGAATCTTCGGGGTTGTAATTCATGAGTCACCAATGATTCTATATCTATAAGATAGAACTTTCTACAGTATTATTACCCTGACCCTTTTAACCTTTGTTCGTTAGTTATCTATATAAATAAATAAAGCTAACTTTCAGAAACTTTTATTAAGTCATTTGAGCTATATGTAATTTTCAAGTTTATAAACAATTAAAAGACGAAACAATTTACTTTGAATCATAAGTTCGTACCTTTGCCCTTTTCTTATCCTATACCGAGACCCATATAAGCGCCCTTTTCACCAGTTTCTCTTGGAGTATATTTTTACTCTCTCGTGTAACGAGTATCTAATTGTTTTATTTTTCTCTCTCTGAGAATAGATCTATTTTATTATAATAAAAAACAATTTTATAATTATTACAACTTTGTATTCGTATAGAGAGAATACGCGCAATGGGTAAGTAAAAACTATATATACAAGTGGGATTCCCCTTCTCTCCTGTTCGTCTTCAGAACGGATATCTAATCAAAAGAAAAGGAAGGAATTTCGCGATGTTGTGTCAAAGGTTGACATAGAAAGACAAAAAACCCTCTTCACGGATATGCAATATTGAATATCAAGAAATAAGTATAAGAAATAATTAATGGTATAATAAAACGTCTTTTGTCTTTAGCCGCTAAACGATGAAAAAATCTCGCTCGCTTTTCTTTGATTTCCAATTTTGATAAAAGTTGATACAATCGCTTTCTTGCCCGTACAGTTAAAATTACGCCAATATTCTTCTTGAACTTTTAACAAAATTTCTTTAGTTGACTGTCTTTATTCTAAAAAAGATTCGTCTGAAGACTGAGCTATTGCTTCCTTCTCTATTGATGATAAAATTGTGAATTTTCTCACTGTTGCATTTTTTTATCTGTTAAATACTTAAATCGATCGTCTCGCTGATGTTATTCGTTAAAGTGATAATCCATTAGAGATTCTTTAATTAAAAAGTCACCAAATTTTTCTTCTATTATCTCTTCTTCACTTTTATCATCATTATTTCGCGTTTTTTTAATCTCTTCTTCTTTTGTTTTTTTCCGTAGGTTCCACTTCAACCGGTGCCCATACTTCTTCTGAAAATACTACTACAGTTACTACAAGTTTTTTAAGTTTACTTTTATCTATCATTGCTATATCTTCTTTGATTTCTACGGGAGGTTCCACTTCAACCGGTGTTTATACTTCTTCTGAAATAACCCCTGCAGTTACTACAGGTTTTACAAGCTCACTTTCATCTATCACTGGTATGTCTTTTTTGAATTCTTTTATTTTTATCTTTTCCAACTTTTCGATAATATCTGTTTTTGGTATCTTGTTCATTTCTCTTTACACCCTCACACCCCACATACATATACTCTTAACATATTTTTAGAAATAAAAACACACACAAATATTGGTTTAAAAAAATATTAACTCATTGAACGCCGGCACTCACATGGTTAGTCTCTTACGACGAAACAGACGTGCAAATTAATTTTAACAAAGTTATTATCAATGTGACTTGGCACAGAACATTATCTATTGATTCTCAGAAATTCTATAAGGACCAAAAAAATTAACATTTATAAAAAAAATATTCTTCAACATTTAAAACATACCTTTATATTCATTAATATCATCATTATTTCGTTCTTTTTTATATCTTCTTCTTTGTTTTTTTCCGTAGGTTCCTCGCCAACCGGTGTTTATACTTCTTCTGAAAATACTACTGCAGTTGCTACAGGTTTTTTAAGCTCACTTTCACACCTATCATTGGTATGTCTTCTTTGATTTCTACGGAAGATTCCACTACAACTGGTGTTTATACTTCTTCTGAAAATACTACTGCAATTACTACAGGTTTTTCAAGCTCACTTTCATCTATCACTGGTATGTCTTTTTTGAATTCTTTTATTTTTTTATCTTTTTCAACTTTTCGATAATATCTGTTTTTGGTATCTTGTTCATTTCTCTTTACACCCTCACACCCCACATACATATACTCTTAACATATTTTTGGAAGTGAAAACACACACAAATATTGTTATAAAAAAATATTAACTCATTGAACGCCGGCACTCACATGGTTTGTCTCTTACGACGAAACAGACGTGCAAATTAATTTTAACAAAGTTATTATCAATGTGACTTTGCACAAGACATTATCTATTGATTCTCAGAAATTATGTAAGGACCAAAAAAAATTAACATTTATAAAAAAAATATTCTTCAACACTTAAAACTGCCTATATATTCATCACTATCATCACTATTTCATTCTTTTTAATTTCTTCTTCTTTGTTTTTTTCCGTAGGTTCCTCTTCAACCAGTGCCTATACTTCTTCTGATAATACTACTGCGGTCACTACAGGTTTTTCAAGCTCACTTTCACCTATCATTGGTATGTCTTCTCTGATTTCTACGGGAGACTCCACTTCATCTGGTGTTTATACTTCTTCTGAAAATACTACTGCAGTTACTACAGGTTTTTCAAGCTCACTTTCATCTATCACTGGTATGTCTTTTTTGAATTCTTTTACATTTATCTTTTCCAACTTTTCGATATTATCTGTTTTTGGTATCTGGTTCATTTTTCTTCACACCCTCACACCCCATATACATATACTCTTAACATATTTTTAGAAATAAAAACACACACAAATATTGTTATAAAAAAATATTAACGCATTTAATGCTGGTACTCACATTATTTGTCTCTTACGACGAAACAGACGTGCAAATCATTTTAACAAAGTTATTATGAATGTGACCTTGCACAGAACATTATCTATTGATTCTCAGAAACTATATAAGGATCGAAAAAAATTAACAGTTATAAAAAAAATGTTCTTTAATAACTTTAAAACATGCTTATATATTGTATAAAACAGAATCCTACAATAAAATATGACCGGAGCTTAATGTGTTAATATAATTCATGTGCATATCTTTTCTACCTTGTTTTAGTACATCATATTATGAAAGATATCAAGTTTATGTGTGTATGGCAATAAATACCTAAAAAACAGAATAATCGAATGAATTTCTTATATAAATTTAAATGTTCCAAATCAATTTATGTTCTCTTTTCTTATTTACCTGCAATTTTATATTGCAAAGATTTTTTTTAATATTAATTTCGTTTTCTTTACAGAACAACCGCAAAACTACATACCGATCGACTACACGTCGGTTTCCGCAATAATGATGATAGTGTTTACAGTTTTAATTTGTTGGATTACTTCTTTTTTTGTATCAGGAGCCATTACTTCTCTCTGGAGGAACCTTCGATCGAAACCTGACGAAACTTTGCCTATATATTATAAAAAAACAGTTTAAAAGACGATCGACCCCTCCAACTCATATTTCACCTTCAGTACAAAAAAAAAGTAAAGTATCTATTCTATTTTTGTCTCTTAAAACGTCCTACAGCACACAAGGTGTTTGTTATACCATTAAAATGTTATATAATAATATTTATCAAACTATTTAATAATTACTTTTGTTTTAGAAAGTCGCAGAGATATCCAATTTTCAAGAACATGAAGAATATCCTCAATTTTTCGGAAGACTTGGCCATACATACATTTTATCATCATTAGTGGATTTATTTAATTATAAAATTAAGGACAATTATATGATCAAAATAATAAACTAAGAATCATTTGTTTATACTTTTTTTAATAAATGTAATTTATAATTATATGAGTTATTGTAGATTTTTTAATATGCACTTTTCTTACAATTACAATCCTAGTGACGATGATAAAATCCTTTTGAATATTTTATTAATGAAGATTGTACCATTTAGTAGAAATATATCAAGTACTGACCAGATCTTTAGTATTCGGCAAATCTTGCAAAAAAAATGAGAATCTGATTAACCGTTACACCAACTGTATATCGGTTTTAAAAGTGCGATTAATTCAATAAAATGGATAAAATGTTTGAAATTCCAATAAGACAAGGGGATACCAAAAAAATTGGTTAACTTTATTGATGTTTGATTAAAGGAAACTAGGAGTAAAGAGAAAATGAGCAATATAATGTAGGAAATATTTATCAAGCAAAGCGGTTTAAAACAGGGGCTCAAAGGGTGCCATCAAAAAATTGCAGAAACGTAAAGATGGTTGCAGCTGAACGGCGTAACAAAACTGTTAACATACGCGAACGATATTGTACTTTTGCGAGATAATAATACGACATTGGTTAATAATGCACAGACCCTAATCAACAAAACAAATAAACTGTGGCTAATGTCAGGTTCTTAAAACTATAGTCATTGAGATATAACAATTATATTCCCGTTAAGTAAAAATAAATTAACCAAATCTTATATAGTAATTATCGATAAAAATAGCAATAAAAAAATTTTTGAATATTTTACTCTTATTTCCAAGATATTATCGTCAACTTATTGTGTAAATTTATTCAATTTCATCAGACCTAATCACTGTTTAGTAAAGGATGGAAAACTAAATTTAAAAAAGTCCAATTAAATGTATATTGTAATTTATTATCGTAATTTTCATTTTTTACAAGACAAGATATTTTTTATAACATAAGTAGAGTTATAAAAAAATAAATAATAGATTTGATAAAAATAATAAAGTCATTAATAATTTATGACACGTTAGAGTGTTTACAAAGTTTTTTGTCGTCAACTTCCGCTCGTTTTAAGCACGATTAATTAAATTTACTAAGAAATTAGAAATAAAATTTTTTTCTATCAGTTTGAATAATCAATTTAGATGATTTTTCAGAAAAATCATTGTTTGAGACAAAATATGAAAAAAGCAAATTTCTATTCAAATAAAAATAGTTATGAAAATATAGAAATAAAATGGTTTAGCATTTTTCTCTGAATTACATTCAATTTGTTTGTCTAACTTCGAATAATTTTAACAATCAAATCCTTGGTCAATCGAATGCTTTAAAAAGAAATAAAAAGTTGTACTTTTTAAAAGCTAATTTATTACCACGAAAAGTTTATTCTTAACAAGTACACACTGCATACTGAATAAAATACAAAATAATACGTACTAATGTTTACTGTTATTTTGCTTTTTACACAATTGGACATGGGAATATAAAGCAAACTGCAATACCTCTAACAATTAGTGATTTCATATTGAATATTTATAATTACTGTTATTATTAATTAGTATTAGAAGCCCAGATTAATTAATAACGCGAAAATATTAAATAGATAATATGCAAGATCAGGGACTGCAAATAACCAAGGAAAAAACCAAATATATTGTATCCGATAGAGTTTAGAATATGATTAGTACTGGAACAATGGTCGTGCGGGGTAAAATTTTCCGAACAAGACAGCAACTTTAGGTATTTAGGATCGATCATAAACCAGACGAACGAAATTAACGAAGAACTTTAGAAAATTTAGGACCTTTAAGGACTTAACTTTACCTTTTAGGAGTTTTAGAAAAATTAGTATTAAATTATTTATTTCGCGAATATTATAATAAATAATAATGAAATACATAGAATATATAATAATTGTATTGTCTGAAATATTAAAAAAAAAAAGGATTACCAGATAACACAGAGAAAAAGAATGAGAGAATATTTATGGAATAAATGAGGAGGAGCTGACAAATTCCATTCAAAAGCAAGTAAATTATTGTTATATATTTATTTTGCTTCTTTATAAAAAATATATTTGATTCATAAAGACAAAATATGTCAATTACATTTGATTTTTTTATATGTTTTTATAAAAAATATCCAAAGACATGTACTGACCTATGCATATAAGATAATTATATTATTAATTGTAATATTTGCGTATTTAAGGAGACTATACTAATGTTACAATAAAATAAAAACATTTTGAAGATGTTGAACGCCCAGCGTGAATCGGTGGAGCTTACCTTGGCGCTGAAATTTGCGACTCGTAGTGTACACAGTTCGATAAGCTAACAGAGCGATACGATTCAATGCATTTTTTTGAATTTTCATTTATTTAGATCTTTATTTAGACGAGAGTATTAAGAAAAATAAGTTTGTTGTCCAAAGAATAAGGACGAGATATGTTATAAATAATAAGGGTTTCGAAGTTCAGAAGGGGGTATAGAGTTAAGAAAACATTTCTAGAGCAATATCTTTATTAGATCTCTCATTGCATTTTACCAGAACCTTCGTTCAGTCCAACATTATTTTCCATATGTTTTTTTGTAATGTCTTTATTTCGTTATTCCTAAAATGTTTATTAGCAGCGCAAAGAATGTAAATGAAAACGGGAAATTGAAAACCATACTAACCAAAAAAATTTTATACCTGAGTTTCAAAAAAAGGATTATTTATATTTACTTTGTTTCCGACGAATTATATTTCCTTTGATAAACATCTTATTATTTTTGTGTCCATTTGTAACTATCGAATTTGACATTCCATTTTTATTGCTTGAATTGAAGATGTATACTTTTTATCAGCTATTTCACCTAGAGATATATTACCTTTATTATCTATGGTAATAATATTATAATAAATAAATTCTACAATAATCTTATACTTGAAACTGTGCATTTGTTTCATTCTCTCCAAACTTAGATTTTTAAAGGTTTCACTTCTAACACGTGTGATCTACACGCATGTGTTTTTTTTAAACTCAAGTAGATGAATTTTTTCTTTCGCTCTTTTCACCATTTCTTTAAATTTGAGAAATATTTATCATGGTTTAGCACACACAAGTATTTTTTTCTGTGTGGGAATTAATACCTGTAGATGCTGTTAAAGAAGGGGACAATTGTCGTATTTTTTTTTCGTTTTATCGAGTTTTGAAATACAACGATTTTTAAATCTATTATTAATTTACGTTGTTTTTTAACCCATTCGAGACAGCGATTTTTTTCGAACACGGTCCCCAGGTGCAGAATTTTTTTTTTTGTTCATATTGTTCATTTTTAATAAAAAAACTTGTTTACTACTTTTATTTTTTAATTCGTAAGCGAATTTGCATAAATAAGATGATTGCACACCGTGTGTGCAACTCGCTCCTCAGAAAATTTTTATTGCGAGGAGCGGATTGAACACCATGTGTGCAATGTAAAAGGTAAAATAAAAAATACATCATTAAAATTGATAAATATTTATTTTAAAAATAATTAGATAATATAAAATCGTTATGTTGCTTTCAATAATGAAGAACAAGAATATAATGCAAAGAAAATTTTTAAGAAATAGTAAAAAATCAAAAAAATAATTTTAACAATGAAGAAAATAATATAAACAAGAAGTGGATTTTAGGAAAAATATACAAAGGTAATAAAGTAATGTAACTCAGTAATGAAAAAGAAAATACAATTTGTAAGCTACACATTTTTAGAAAACAGCACACTGAAAAATAATAAAAAAAAAAAAAATTTGAAAAATGAAATTAGATAAATATGGGTTCTTACATTGATATTTTCTAAAAATGTGAATTTTGAAACTCCAAACAAAATGTTTTGTTTTGTTCTGGTACGCAATAAAACCAATGCCAAATTTTGTTTTTTCTATACTTTATAGATACTATTAATTCAAAAAAAATCTTCTCTCGACGATTATTTTACTCAGAATAACTGATAATTGCTCATTATTATTATTGCACACACGGTGTGCAACTTACATCTTTAGCCTCGGAAAGCAATTGCACACACGGTGTGCAATCGGTCTCGAATGGGTTAAATAATT